>NW_006294876.1:360019-366641 GCF_000327345.1 Myotis davidii | reverse complement strand
ATATATATATATATATATGTCTCTCTTACCGCTTCTCCTTCCTGTTTAGTGCACTCTCATTTTAATTAAAAGTAGTTTATATTGCCTTGAATCCTACAGACGCATTTAATACTTCTCATAATTTTGATATAACAATACAAAGAACTCATGCATGCAAAGCAGCTAATGAAGTGAACAAGCAATTACCGAGCAGACAAGGTATTTCAGAACAAGTTTATGAATCATTATAAAAATCCATTATAAAATATATATAGTGATAATCCCTTTCTTTAAAAAGTTGGTAGTCATTGAAGAGAATTCAAAAAGGAAAGATAGTAACCTCTAATTAGTCTGAGTTCTATTTCTTTAAAAATAGGATGTATTTTAAAATGGAATGTACTGACTGTATCTTGGTGACACAATCAATAAAATAAGATAATGAAGTAAAATAAAATTCAAATATATTAAACTTTCCCATCTAGATTGGGAATTATTTTAAACTATATACTGTGTGTGTGTGTGCATGGGGTGTGTGCATGCGCGCAAATGCACATGCATGTATTATAAGTGTCTTTTGTGCGCTCCACATCTGACTTGGGAAAAATCAGTGCCCCGTTGTGAGACTTGACAGAAGAGCGAGCTTTGTCTCAATTATGGAACCTCAAGAGCCAGACTGCGTCTTCCCTGCATCTTCCTACTGGGAGCAGCCAAGCCACAGGCTTATGACTTAGGCTAGGCCAATACATGCTCCCATCTGGAGATTTGAAACTGTTGGTCAGTGACAAAGACCAACGGACAAAGTAGATATTATTTATGTCCATGTTTTCAACAACACAATGGCGATAGCAGTGCAAGTCCAGAGGCAGAGATGTCTGTGTCAATGTTCTGACATTTTTCCTTGGGTAGCATCTTCTTCCCTAGGTCCCTGCTTTATTTCCACACTGATGCAATGGCTTTTCTGCCAATTCTATGGGCTACCTAACATCCATTTGGAAAGTTACTTGTGCAATTTAAAATGGAATTTCCATCAAATTTCTCATTATCAAAATTAGAGTCCAGAATAAAACAATAATGAAAAACTGATCTTAGAATCCTACACACACAAAAAATGATTCAATTAAAAAAAGAAAGTTTTTAATATCCACAGTTTGAATTAAAAAACAAAAACAGCCACCCAGCCAGTGTGGCTTAGCGGCTGAAGATGGACCTATGAACCAGGAGGTAGAGGTTCGATAACTGGTTGTAGGCTCAATCCCCAGTGTGGGGTGTGCAGGAGGCCGCTGATCAATGATTCTCTCTCATCACTGATGTCTCTATCTCTCTCTCCCTCTCTCTTCCTCTCTGAAATCAATAAAATATATTAAAAATTAATGAATTAATTTTAAAAAAAGAGAGTAAAGGTTGTGTATAGGCCAGTGATGGCGAACCTTTTGAGCTCGGCGTGTCAGCATTTTGAAAAACCCTAACTGAACTCTGGTGCAGTGTCACATATAGAAATTTTGTGATATTTGCAACCATAGTAAAACAAAGACTTATATTTTTGATATTTATTTTATATATTTCAATGCCATTTAACAAAGAAAAATAAACCAAAAAAATGAGTTCGCATGTCACCTCTGACACGCGTGTCATAGGTTCACCATCACTGGTATAGGCAATGAAAAAATCAAACCCGGAGAAAGAACAAATGTAGAAGCAATGAGGAACAAATATATTGATAAATGTGGGTAAATTTCAGAAAAAAATGTTGAAATGGTTTTAATAATAATGAAAAATCAGGAAGGTACTTTAAAAAAATGAGAAAGATACTAGACAAATTTGACATAAAAAAGAAGTGATTAATGTTTAAACACCCTATGATAGTTGTATTGTTTAGGATAACTGTAATAGAATAAAGTTATCAACTTTAAACTTTATAAAGTACCCATTAAAAGGAAACAGGGCATCCTCATCTTTCAGAAAGCAGTAAACTAACCCCAAAAAGTTTAACATAGAATCAAACAGGAGTTAAATGCTGTTAAGTATGTTAGGGATATAAATAAGTATACACTTAATACAATACTACTACTAAGAAGAAAAACAGTAAGTAATAGCTTAAAAACAATTTGGCATAGTAGGCATGTAAAACTAGAAAACACATTAAGTGATAAAAGTTTGACCATTTTATGTTCTTATTATTCAGGACGAAGGTAGAGATACGGAGTTTTGACCACTAAGGTAAAAAATGCAAGCAAAAAATTTAAAACAAACACAAATATAAAAAAAAACATACAATATAAAAATTCCAAACTGGTAGAGCGAAATCCCAATAGACATCATTATGGGAGAATAAAAACAGAAAAAACATAACAACAACAACAAACAAGACAAACACATAGTGCACATACAATACAAAATAAATTGACAGTAATAAGCCAATGTATATTGGAATTCACAGTAAACAATGGAATAAAATTATACCTTAGAAAAATAAATTTCCAGAATGTATAAAAAAGCTAAAAGTTAAAACTAATCTGTATGTGTATTATAAAAGAAGAATATAAAATATCCTTCTAGTAATATAATAGCATGGACAAAATATTCTAAAACACTTCGACCAAGAAAAACACGTTATGAGGATGTCAATTTCAGGTAAGCACTGACACTTATTGCCATTTTGGGCTGGGTAATTATTTGCTGGGCAGGGGAGAGCGTTGCCGTCTATATGTTACAGAATGTGTAGCAGTATCCCTGGCCTCTAATAACTAACTGCCAATAACACCACATCCCCGCTTGTCACATTAGAACTTTCAACAATTGGCCCTTTTGACTTTATGGCCTTGTATTTTAATTAAAATAATAAATTCTATTTATACTTTTATTAATATGAAGACTAATATAATGTATACTGGATTATATTTACTTTCATATTTTATTATTTTTTTCTTTTTTCTTTCTCTTGTTAATCCTCACCTGAGAATATTTTTCCATTGATCTTTTAGAGAGAATGGAAGAGAAAGGGAAAGACTGAGTGAGAGAAGCATCAATATGAAAGAAACACATGGATTGTTTGCCTCTTCTTGTACATGCCCTGACCAGGGCCCAGGCCAGGGAGGAACTTGCAGCCAAGGTAGGTGCCCTTGACCAGAATCAAACCCAGGACACTTTGGCCCACAGGCCCATGCTCTATCCATTGAGCAAAACTGGCTAGGGCTCAAATTTTATTCTTATTTAAAAATGCATTAAAGATTTTTCCTTTACGTATCTTTGACCTTAGTGATTATGCCAACTGTAACCAATAGATAATTTAGCAGAGCTGCAAAAAGTATCCAAATATTGACAAATGCCCCCAGGGGTCAAAGTCACCTCTAGTTTAGCAATATTTGCACAGACACACACACAGGTGGGTACAATTATATAGCAGTATAATATGAATAAATACATATCATGTACCCATAATATATTTATTGCTTTGCATTGATGACCTTTTAAAAATTGTCAGTGTAGTCTTAACCGGTTTGGCTCAGTGGATAGAGCATCGGCCTGCAGACTGATGGGTCCCAGATTCAGTCTGGTCAAGGGCATGTGCCTTGGTTGTGGGGACATCCCCAGTGGGGGGTGGGCAGGAGGCAGCTGATCGATGTTTGTCTCTCATCGATGTTTCTAACTCTCTATCCCTCTCTCTTCCTCTCTGTAAAAAAATCAATAAAAATATATTAAAAAATAAATAAATAAAATTTAAAAAATAAAATTGTCAGTGTCGCGTTAAGAAAGGCTATATAATGAATGTTACAGCTGTTTAATTATGTAAACATTTTTAAATTATGCAAATAAAATACCATTTATTCTCTAAAAATATGACTAAATTATAAAGCATTACAAATTAAATGAAATATAAGCCAAACCATGTTTCTTTTTAATTCTTTCAAGTTCCTATAGGATGGATCTAAATAGTTAAATTTCTATTACAACTATTGAGAAAGTTATATCCATATAAAACTGAGTACCATAATTAATTTTACATGCCATCATGTCATCACACTGTCATCTGTATAAAATTTAAATGTCATGTTTTGATACAGAAAGTTTTCCATTTTAAGGAAGTTATGATAAAAAATGTTCATAAAATTATCATCTTGACAATATTAAATGACAATTGGGACCATTTCTTGCTGTGCATTTAATTTAAATTCAGAGTTCATGATGATATTATAGCTATCATATTTTTTTTTCCCAAAAATCTTAAACCTTGTCATTTATTTTTACATAATGTAGTCTCTTTTTAACCTCAAAACCATCTTTTAATTTAAAACTACAGTACTCCATATTCAAAGAGATGTGAAGGTTCTCTTTAAAGAAAGAAAAAATATAGGACAATGACAGTACTAGTGGTGATGAAAGGGGGATTTCATGCACTATTACTAGAAACTAATTTTCACTAAAGAATCAGACGTGTTATGATTTCTTCTTTGGCAGTGCCGTAACTAATCCCTCTTCCCACGAAGAGGTCACTTAACTGTTTCAAGCATCATTGGTTTTTATTACTTGAGGGACTTGGCAAAATGATTTCTTAGTTCCATTATATTGCCAGAATTCCTTGCTTACCCTCCATATGTTTGCTGTTTTTCCATAAAATAAATTGTGAATAATTCCATAGAATCTATACTCCTCTACACACAAATATAAGATGTAGGTAGGGAGGTGAGGGAGACTGGTAGAATTTTAGAACTAACCTCTTAACAGATATAAGCAATATCTTCTACATATTATGGTTTATATCTAAAAAACTCTAAGTTATAAGCAGATACACCAAAAATGCAGGAAAGTAAATATGAAGAATGTAATTCATATGTTTATTCTGAATTTTTAAGTTTTTATAAGCTTTTATTATAAACTATATGTTAATATCAATGTACCCCTAAACCTAGCATAATATTGTTAATAGTGAGTTAAGTAGGAATACAAATTTTGTTCTCTTACCACTTGTTTATTACGTCAATTCCTTTCTCTTTTGTATATCAAACTAGAGGCCTGCTGCATGAATTCGTGCACAGGTGGGGTCCCTTGGCCTGGCCAGCAATCGAGGCCTATCTGGGAGCCCGCCAGCAGGGGGAAGGGGCCACAGAGGTTGGTTGGTGGGGGGTAGGGGCTGTGCCAGTTAGGGGGAGGGTCCACAGGAGGTTGGCTGTGGAAGCACACTGACCACCAGGGGGGTTGAACATCTACCCCCTGGTGGTTAGTGTGTGTTATAGTGGCTGGTCGACTGGTTTTTCTGGTTGTTCTGGTCGTTCGGTAATAATGGTCGCTTAGGCTTTTATATATAGAGAGATAATGCAATGTGGACAATATCTACTTTGAGATATCCTGAATAAACACAGAATTTCCTTTATGTCCTATATGAGAATGTTTTGCCAGTTAAAGAAGTCATTTATAATGTTATTAAAATGGAAATAATATGTATTTATGGAGCACAACATTTAGCTAATCACATTTACTACTTGAAGTATAGAAAGCTTATTACCAGTAGTTGTGTGTTGATAGAAATACTTCTAGTGTGTACACTTGGTTAAATTTTACCAGTTAGATATGATTAAATATTTCTAATGTACACCAGTAAGGAATACTACTTTTTGCAACTACCTCCTGAATATCAAGGATATATTTTTTTTAGCAAATATGAAATACATGCAATACAGCCAATGGATAGAGCTAAAAATAAGGATTCAAATGTATTCAAAATAATACTTTCTACTATGTAACATAGCATTCCATTTTTACACCATTCTTTTTTTAATTGGTAATATGTTCTAATATATGAGATAAACTGTAGATACTAAGTTTTAAAAAATGCATTTTTATCTAATGCCTCTAACTGAATCAATATCCTAACATTTCAGAAGTATCCAAATTAAATAAAAATACAGTTTTAGTCAAAATAATGCTAAGAATTACTATGTTGAAATAATAAACTCTTATAAAGTAAAAATCATAAATTCAAAAACAAATGGTAACTGAAAAATTATTGGTAACATATTACTGGCAAATAATTATTGTACTATTATATTCAACAGTACTAATTGGTAAATTAAAGAGACTAACTAAAAAATATAAAATGAAATATATATATATAAAATGAAGGGCCATGAAGTGTTAGTAAAAATATTCATAGCCCCCAAAATATGAAAAACATGATCAATTTCATTCATAATAAGAGAAATGGAAATCAACATTACAAGGAGATGTAATTTTTCACTGATATACTTACAAAATTCCAACTTTTACAGTCCTATCTGTGAGTATTCCTTAGAAATACAATCTCTGCCCTGACTGGTTTGGCTCAGTGGATAGAGCGTCGGCCTGCGGACTGAAGGGTCCTAGGTTCGATTCTGGGCAAGGGCATGTACCTTGGTTGCATGCACATCCCCAGTGGGAGGTGTGTAGGAGGCAGCTGATCGATGTTTCTCTCTCATCTATGTTTCTAACTCTCTGTCCCTCTCCCTTCCTCTCTGTGAAGAATCAATAAGATATATTTAAAAAATATATATATAAACACAGACAGGACAAAGAAAGACATTTGTTAACATTTTAATATTCTTATTCAATGACTTAGTTGACAAATATTCAGTTTTTATTATGATATTACTATGTGTGTGTATAGACATTT
>NW_006294876.1:357916-360004 GCF_000327345.1 Myotis davidii | reverse complement strand
GTGTCCCGACTAACGAGTTTTTCGAGATACGAAACGTCTCTTGGCCAATTTTTTGCTTTGAGCTGCGAGCTAAAATTCGGTGACGAGCCAGCTTCAGATACCCCACAGCTAGTTGGCACAGCGAAAGTCACAGTGAACGCCACAACATCAGCCCAGCATCACGTGTCTCACTCATTCACTTTAATGATTTGACATATGAGTAATTTGAGTTATGAGCTCTGTCACCGAACGAATTAAACTCGTAAGTCAAGGCCCCACTGTACTTCCCAGTGAATTACCACATTTGCTCATTCTAATGGGAACTGAGATTGATATCGTGTGAACAAAGATGAAATAGTCCCCAAACCGGCTTTGAAAGTATTCACTGTAGAGTAGGTAAGATACACATTTTAACCAGAAGCTCACAAACGTGTCCTGTAAACTATCATTACTCAATATTGTAGACTTTGCAGGCCTTATTCTTTCTTGCCACTACTAAGTTCTACCACTGTAGCTTAAAAATAGCCACATGCAAAACATAAATGCTGAGTGTAGCTGTATGCTAATAAAACATTATTTATGCAAACTGAAATTGGATTTCATATTAATTTTTAGTGTCACAAAATATTATTTTAAAACTTAAAAGCTGTTTTTACCAATCCAAAAATAAAACAAAACTTCTTTAGTAAGCAAGTAAAACCAAAACATGCAACTGGCTGAATTAGGCATATAGGCTGTAGTTTAAATTACCTATGATCTAAACAATAAACCAAACTCTCTAATATACTTGAATTAGTAATTGAAATGTCAAAAAGTATTTCCCAGTTTTACATGTAAGGGAATAGAAATGCAGGAAAATAAATAGACTTGCCAGTTTTAATACAGATAATAAGCAGAGAAGCTGTAACTCAAACCCAGCTCTTTGCTCCCTAATCATTATTATCTCATGAAGGCAATGAGTCTACTCAACAATAGGTGTGATGTATGGTAGCCCTTTTAGGTTATGTGTGACATCTTAAATAAAATTATATTCTTGTTTTAATGGGATTTACTCCACACTGTTCAACTTTTGAAAAACTAAAAAATAGACTACATGGTCTATGGTGTTTTTAAGTGATTTCCAAAAAGAGAGAACCCTGCCTGGCTGGTTTTGCTTAGTGGTTGAGCATCAACCTCTGAACCAGGAGGTCACAGTTTGATTCCAGGTCACGGCACATGTCCAGGTTGTGGGCTCAATCCCCAGTGTGGCGCATGCAAGAGGCAGTTGATCAATGATTCTTTCTCATCACTGATTTTTCTTTCTCCCTTCCTCTCCCTTTCTCTCTAAAATCAATAAAAAAATAAATTTTTAAAAAAGAGAACCCTTTTGTTTCAAAACTATAATGATAGCACCATATAATTTGTTCCAGGAGTGAAGGATTGACTCTCTAACAAATATGCTATTATATCTTCAGTATACAAAATATTCAATTATTTAAAAATATCTTTAACAAGTCTATGAGCTTAAATTAATAAGATATAGACACATGTTAGTTTTGGTATTGGATTTCTCATGACCATTTCATTCTGGAAAAAAATTAGGAGTATCAAATATACATACATATAATATATATATAATTTGTATATATGTGATCCATATATATATCAAATATATATATATATATCAAATATACATGCATATATTAGTTATACTATTTACCATTAGAAATGGCCTTATGATCATGGCTTTAGCCATATATATATGTCTGAGTAGTGAATAACATATATTGACTGATGTCAACAAAATAAATTCCCTCATTATAAATCCAATCATTGACTAAAAAATTATCATAAAAATATGAGAAGTTGACATGTATCAAAAATACTCAGGCTTGAGTTTTTATCAGAAGTCCAGTGTTATCTATACTAATAAAAGGGTAATATGGTAATTAGACCAGGAGACCTTCCGGGAGACCAGCTGGGAGGCCAGTTGGGGGCCATGAGGCCAGCAGGGGAGGGCAGTTGGGAGCCATGAGGCTTGCTAGGGAGGAAAGTTGGGTGCAATTAGGCCTGCGGTGGCAGGGAAGTTGGGGGAGAGCAGGCTGATGTGGGGGGGAGTTTGGGGAGATC
>NW_006294876.1:337144-357895 GCF_000327345.1 Myotis davidii | reverse complement strand
GGGCAAGAGCAGGCTGATGGGGGGGCAGAGGGGGGCAAGCAGGCCAGTAGGGGCGCAGGCAGTTGGGGGTGATAAGGCCAGCAGATGTGGGGCAGTTAGCAGTGATCAAGCCAGAAGGGGGGCAGTTGGGGGTGATGAGGCTGGCAGGCAGAGTGGTTAGGGGCAGTCAGGCAGGCAGGCAGATGAGTGGTTAGGAGCCAGCAGTTCCGGATTTCAAGAGGGATGTCTGACTGCCAGTTTAAGCCCGATCCCCACAGGCAGTCAGACATCCCCCAAGGAGTCCCAGATTGAAGAGGGTGCAGGCCGGGTTGAAGGACACCTTCCTCATGCATGGATTTAGTGTACTGGGCCACTAGTCTATAATAATAAAAGGGTAATATGCTAATTAGACCCAACATCTTCCGGATGTCATTCTGGGCATTCTTCCTGATGAAGTTGGGGTCTGAGGGAAGCCAGTCTGGGTCCTGGGTGTCTGTGGGCATCCTGAGGGAAGCTAGCCCGGGTCCCAGGTGCTGGAGGGAATCCGGTGCCAACAGCAGGGGGAAGGAAGGGCTTCTCTTGCACGAATTTTCATGCATGAGGCTTCTAGTTTGCTTCATAATGTGAAATATAACTATGCATAAAAAATTTAAATGAAGAATTTAAGGATACTCCTGATGGAAAATTTGTTGTTCTTTTTTCCTCTCCTTTTTAAGGATGATAGTAAAGGGACTATGAAGTTCATAACAAAAATAATTTTCTAATAATTCAATATGCTATGCTTTTATTTTATACATGTTTTCCCATTTACTTCATGGAATACTTCGTAGGAAAAAACAATATATGGGATGAAAATAAGTTTTTTGGTCTTGTTTTCATATGCATATGAGGATGATGGAATTGTTTGAGATCTTTTTTTGTGTGTTCCATATTCTGACTCCACAGCTCCTGCCTTGTACGGAAAATACAGCTGCAACCCAGCCCCCATTGGACAAAGGGGGGAACAGATGGCTTGTGATCTTGTACTGCCTACACATTAAGGCAGCGCCATGGCTTGGATTAAGTACTTTTTTTTTTTTGGTACTGACAATGCTAAAGTGAAAATAAATAGTCAAGCAGGGAGATGGAGCCTGCAGTCATGGAGATTCAACCGCTGTACTTGCTGTTTTTCTCATAGGTACAGAACTAACCTAAGTGGGGCTGCTTCCTAGATCGATGAGTAATTCATCAGAAGACCTCTGCACTTCCCACTCAATTGTTCTCCCTAGAGCCTGGATGACACATGCTTAAACTGTCCCATTTACTGAGCACACAATTTCCTATAGGGTTTGGTGAGCCATTAAGCTGTTTTGTCTGGTGGGAGAGAAAGGAAAGTTGGCCTGAATTTACTGATCATCTTATCAACTTCATTTAACCAAACCTGTTCATTTAGTGTATATTTAATTTATTTAAAATATATCAAAAATTTTATGGAATATAATTTGGGGGATTAGAAAAAACTCCATGTGCTTATAAAGGCTGACAATTTCAAATACAATCTCTGTAATAGAACTATATTTATTAATATAGTGATGATATAGCATCTTCTTTTTAGCCTCATTAGTGTATGCAATAAATTTTAAAAATGCAAATATTAATGTACTGATAAATGACATTGTAAATATACCTGCATAGTAATAAAGATACAATTAGTTAATTGTGCATTCAATTAAGTGTTTTCATTTTATATATGAGAACAGAAACAGTAAAATGTTGGTAAAGAACATTCAGTCTAGAATGCATGGACCAATGTTTAGAGAGATGTGACTTGATTGGTAAAGTTCATTTTTTGCAATCTTTATTTTAAACTGTTTAGTTTAACTTGCAGCATTCTTTTTCATGATTCACTTACTACTCCATATCTCTTCAAATCCAATTCCCATTTAACCCTAATAACACCTCAAAATTTCCCCAAGGAGGAAAAACCGACCAAACATCAAAACCTTACCTTTCCAACATATTGTGGATCGGGTCCCATATGTTCTTCTAAAACAAAGAACTGATTCCAAACCCATCCCCTTTTGGGACGATGGTGGACTTCGGTCTCTCCTTCGATGTGCTTGGTTTGATTTCTGGTCACCTTGATGGAGCTGTGGTGAGCAGTTCCATAACACCTCTGCACAAAACAGAGACACACGAGGACTGGACAGATGCAAGATGTGCTCGTAATTTTCATTGTAAGATAACTTTCCAGTTCACAGTTTTCTTTCTTTTCCTTGTTGGCTACAAATGCTTAATGAGCATTCAAGAGAGAAGCCAAAGCATCCTTTGGAAGGACAGTCCAAAGTAAAGTGTTTAGCGTGTCCATGATTTAACCGTCCACCAGGGAAAGGTCAGATTGCATTTACATCCTGAAACACTTCAGAGATTCAAAACTGCAGTGGTCTGATTCTTAGTCTTCACAGTAGGTGAACACAGGCAACCATTTTCCACCTAATGGAAAGAGAAAAAATTATAAACAGAACAAAACCTGGTAGGTTTAAGTATTTGCTCTGAATGCAAAATATACTATTATGCAGAGATGCCGATAGGAAAGAACATGTGCAGATTATTATATAGACATCCATAAGCCTGTACACTGCACATGTTTTTCATGGACCTTCCTCCCTTTACTACTAATCTTCATATACATTTAGACTAAACGTATATTTAGGATATTTATATGTTTCTTGAAACAACAGAAATGTAGCCCTCGGGAGTGTTTAAATGTTCAAAAACTGATGATGAGTGTGTGCACATGCCTGAGTGTAGTATGACTGCTTACAATACATGATCTATTAGGGACTCCATGCTAAGTGCAAATGTTTTGTTTGTTTATTTTTATTCAGTTTTGTTGGATGTGATAAAACTGTACTGGACATTAATTGTCTACTACATGTGACTCACTGAACTTCAACAAAATATACCATAGAGTTGACAAATTGTCACAGACCATCACAACAATCCAGCAGTCACTTAAGCTGCTTAGTAAGTAAAATAAAACAAAAAAAGGACAATGGCTGAAAAAATGAAACTGAAAGTTACTCCATTCTCAGAGAGCAGATTGGCACAATTGATCATAAGTAAGAATATCAACTGGCTCGGTCATGGCTTGCATGGATTTTGATAGGCCCGCAGATAACTACTCTATGGCGCAGGCTTAACATATAGGCGAGGCATATATTAAAGGATGGGAGTAACACTACACATAATTGTAGTGTTATTAATTGTATATTTGTAGCCTTCCAAGGTAAGTTGTAAGGAAAAAAAGAGGGTGGCAAAAAGAACGTAAAGGAAAAAGGTGTTTTTTTTTCAAATGAAATGTTGCAGACTTGGACTTAGGTTTTAGTACAACTGGACAATAAAGTAAAACTTGAGAACGATTTCTGGAAGATAAGAAATTAGTTGGTAGAGAAAATGGTGACTGATATTATTAGCTTATTGAAAAATAAAACTGTGTAGCAAGTTCTACTGCCTTTGTGTGTGTGTATTTCAGTATGTGTTTAGAAAAATTATCCTGATTCAAGATTATAGCTATTCCATCTTGCAAAAATATTAGATGAATCACTTTCTCAGTCTATTAAATTCAACCCTGTAAATCAGCACAAACTGAAATGTGGATCTAAATGAATCACAAAATGTTTGACATGGCAATATAAATTATTTCAAAAATTGAGCATAAATAATCAGTCATTATATACCTCTTTTATACAGTTGGTAAAAATGTTTATAATGAGTGGGAAATGAATAAAAAGATCACATGAGCCTGGCCGGCGTGGATCAGTGGATGAGCATCAACCTATGAACCAGGAGGTCACAGTTCAATTGCTAGTCAGGACACTGCTCAAGTTGTAGGCTTGATCCCCAGTGTGGGACATGCAGAGGGCAGCCTGTCAATGTTTCTTTCTCATCATTGATGTTTTTATCTCTCTCTCCTTCTTCCTTCTTCTCTGAAATTAATAAAAAGTGATAGTGTTTTTTTTCTTTTTAAATCACATGAGGCCCAGAGCAAGGTGCTTTCCCTTCCAGTATATTTGTCCACAAATTAGGGTTAACAGTAATGTTGACCTCACGGTTGTGCAAGTATTGTATTGGACAAGAACTGGGAATTCATTTTAATCGTCTGGCAAATAAAATTAAATTGTGTGATACTTTTGAAAGTAAAGGACAGTTTTTCACTCAATGAGAAAAATAAGGGGACATATGTAATACTTTCAACAATAAAAATTAAAAAATAAAGACTTAAAAAGAGAAATGCAATTCTAGTTCCAACATAGTAAGAGCATAGGAAAGTCAGAAAATACAGGTTTTCTTCCTCTTTTTGACAATTTCCTTACTATATGTACCTATTTGAATCATATAATTTCTTCAAGTCTCAATTTCTCATTGTGGTGTAAGTAATTTTAATATCCTTTCCAGTTTATCTAATAAATTGAACGATTTTATATTGAAGTTTTCTTTCTTCTTTTAAATAGCAAATTTCAAAATAAGAAACTTTAACTAGCCTTTATTCTTTGAAGTAAAGTTGATGAATATACAGAAGGTTTTATCTTAATACTTTCACACCACTTGGTGTGATTGTTAAATGAAATTAACATCTTTTTTATGCTAAATTGTTTTACAAAGCATAATTCATGAGTAAAGGGCAAAAAAGTGGCTTTTGTAATGCATTATTGATATACTGAATGAGATTTTTAAAAAATAATGATCTTGACCTAACCGGTTCGGCTCAGTGGACACAGCGTCGGCCTATGGACTCAAGGGTCCCAGGTTCGATTCCGTTCAAGGGCATGTACCTTGGTTGCAGACACATCCCCAGTGGGGAGTGTGCAGGAGGCAGCTGATCGATGTTTCTCTCGCATTGATGTTTCTATCTCTCTATCCCTCTCCCTTTCTCTCTGTACAAAATCAATAAAATATATTTTTTTAAAAATATAAAATAATAATCTTATGTGCTATTCTAAAAATATATAAATACATTTTAATCTATATATTCATTACATGCTTGTGAATATCTATTACAACAGTTATAAAAATTGGTGAATAAGGATATGTGGAATGAAAGAACTACTGTACTTTTGATACTAATTTTATTTACTATATCATGAGAGGATAGACTCCATATATGAAAATGTTCTGCTCTACTTCTGGAAGTCAACCCTTGCATAGGTGAGAAAGAATAAAAATAAAAATAATAAAACCAATGAATGAGAATACCACAATAGAAATACACTGTAGACTCTTGTCATTTTTTTTTTTTTTTTACTAAGCAGCATTTAAACACCCATCCTTTTTTCATGGAACACTCCAATATAGGAATTCTGATGACAGAATTCTTAACTTTCACATCGAAACACCTAGGAACCAGACACATTCTTCTTCTTTTTTTTTTCAATATATTTTCATTGATTTCAGAGAGGTGGAGAGAGGAAGAGAGAGATAGAAATGTCAAGAACGAGAGAGAATCTTTGATTGGCTGCTTCCTGCGAGCCCCACACTGGGGATTGAGCCCACAACCCAGGCATATACCCTGACCGGGAATCCAACTGTGACATCCAGAGGTCAACACTCAACCACTGAGCCACGCCGATCGGGCTCATCTTCTAACTTTTTAATCAGAAATTGCATGTGTGACATACAAGTTGGTCACACACTCCAACACCCTGGAACAGATGATGGATGTATGTAGTGAACATTAAGAAACGTTTCACAGCAGGGTAAGGGTCTCAACAGCCAGATGTAGCGGTGGTCAGTCTGGCAGCTATGATGGATAAAGTCAGTGACAGCTGCGCAAATTAAGAGTCATTCTACACAGTTTCAGAGGCAAGTACTTAATATTGCTTCTCACTGCCTCATTTCTGTTGGTATTTACTCTTTGATAAACCTAATTCTTAAGGCTCCTCATCAATTTTGATGGCTATACAATAAATGTATTTGCTGCTGTCCACAGCCAAGTTGACCTTTACTCTTTGAAAACAAGAACCTTCTCTGTAAAAAGCATTATTTTCACAAAACAAAAAAGTATTTCCAAATAATGCATTACTTGTAACAGTGTGTAATGCAGGCCTCTCTCCTCTGCTCAGTACTTAATCTCAGTGATGCAACTTTGCTGCAAGAGACTAGTCCTCTTGCTTCTGTGGCTAGTCCCTCTTTGGTATTAGAATTGGTAACACTGCACTTAGTCAAGAACATGACCTCAAATGTCCATTTTATAGAAAACTATCACATTTATGTGAGCATTTTACTCTCTGAGCTTCGCAGTTCTCATTTATGAAGAAAGATTTGTATTTGAATTATCTTTAAGAATGTTCAGCTATCTAATTCTTTGACTTTCTGATTTAATAACCACGCTTCATTTACAAATGACTTTTCTTACTTACAGAGTTACTCACATTGCCCAAGGTTAAATATCAGCCGTTTATAACTCTTCAATACAGTCATTCTGCCAGAGAGCACTGAAGAAACACTATTTTCAACAAAATAATCCTCACATTTACCCCAAAAGTAACTGCTTGTAACTTGGTCTTTTGACTGACTTTTCTTACCAATATGTTCTTGGATTATAAACTTGAGATTCCAAAGAGGTGTAGAGAATGTCTTAGGTTTTCTCTCTCTTGTTTCATAAGAAACTTTCTTTGCTTCTTTTCTTGTTTTGAAAATGTCTTTTTAAAATATACTTTGTCAATTTTATTTCATGAATCTGCCGTTCCATTCTCCATAAGTGTGGGGTGATATATTATTTTACATATTCAAAAAGCCTAGAGTTATAATTGCCACCATTTTCCCAACTATGGCATTATACATTATTGGTAGGAATCTGTCTGACTTTGCAGAGAGCAAGCTTAGTTTAAATAGAAAATGTCAAAGGAAGATAGAGTATGATGGAAAGTCCATATATTTTGGAACTGCTTTCACTGTGAGATGTATAGGATATCCTGTATGGAGAAGCACATGTCAATGGGAACATATTGCTTAATGCACATTTGTCAGACTGCAAATCCATCAGATGAAAAGGCTGTTCCTCATGAGAAGATGACTCATCTTGAAAAGAATGAAACTTAACCCTCCCATGATGAATTATTAAAATCCATCACACTGTCAGGCAGATTTAAGTATAAGGAAACTTAAATTAGGTTTGAATTCTGATGTACTTATATAAGATGAAAGTTATAAGTCCTTAACAGAAGCCAATGTTTTACTTTAAGAAATAAATTTTTATTATATGTTTGTACATATGTATGTATGTATTTACTTACTTATGTTCAGGATGTGTGTTCTAAAACTTTCAGTTATTTTTTGAGCTAGTGATTACAAGCCCAACACCCACTGCTTGCAAGGTGCATTCTCAGATATTTGTCTGACCCTGAATCTATGGTTTCCATCTATTTCAGATCCAATGATCAACAATATCAGTATCATTCTCCTGTTCTAAGTCTAGCTCTTGTTTAATTTCCATTGATATTGACTTCTGAATTTTTGTTTCACCTTCTTGTCCTTTACTCATTATATTTAACATTTTATCCACAACTCTGGACTTTTTCCTTCTCAATTGATAATTTATATGTTTAATAATTAATCATACTCTTCTCCATCAGTGTCAATTGGATTAAATAGCTCCTGCTTAGTCAAAATCCAATACTCATAAACCACATGAAATTGCAGAAGGCTCCACCTAAATTTGTTGCAATTTTATTCCCAAATTGTCTCTCAAATAGATATTTTCACTTGTAATCTGACCATTTCAAAATATTCTCATAGCACCAAGATTTGGACATAATAAATTGCATTTGCTTAAAGTATACATACATATATGTACATATGTATTAAAATGTGACTCTAAAATATGATGAAATGTGTAAATGACAAATAAATTAGGAAGCATTAACTTTTACATATTGTGTTTTTCTGTTGGAAATATTCACTTAAACTTCATAGAGATGGTGATGAAAACATTAAATTTGTGATTACAGGTATTGCTCCCTGAATGGCTCATTCAATTCTGATTTTTTTCTTTTTTAAAATATATTTTTATTGATTTCAGAGATGAGGGGAGTGCGAGAGACATAGAAACATCAATGATGAGAAAATCAGTGACTGGTTGCCTCCTGCACACCCCCCCACACTGGGGATCCAACCTGCAACCCAGGCATGTCCCCTGACTGGGAATCAAACTGTGACCTCCTGGTTCATTGATCGATGCTCAGCCACTGAGCTATGCTGGCCAGGCTCAATTCTAATTTTCTTAAGAGCCTTACTGTCCAAAGTCTATTTAGTAAACCTTATCCTCTGAGACCTAGAATAAAGGGTATTTCTCCACAAAGATGCCTATGTTTTAGAGACAATTCTCTCTGGGTCTTTTTCATTCTTCACATCTGAGAAAGGCAGACAGAGATTCCTTTCATGCTATCTTCTCAAGGATATATGTGTACAAACAGCCTTGGAAGAAAGCTGGAACCGTCCTTCCAGGCAGAGGGCAAATTTTTTTTTTGACAGGGCATGATCTTCTTCTAGGTTGGAGAAATGTGCTAGCAGACCCCATACAAAACTGGAAATTTATCAATCAGGATTCCTCAACTGTGTGTGTGTGGCCTGTACCTGGGCTTCTCCAAGTTGCCCCCGTGGATATGAGGAGCAAGGCAAACTTAAGGTACCTTCTGCACTATCGGTAAGATAGTCTTGTTTCTGATGTAGTCTCATATTCTCTGCCAGCACCTATTAATCTTTTGTAGCATAACTTATTAGCTTGAAAGTAAGGCAAGATCTCAAATCCTTCATTTAAAATTCTGGCTATCATAGTTCAATGTAACTGCTTTCTCAGTATTGCAGACCAGCATTCTAAGTATTGATATAGGAACCATTTAATGGGCTCTTTGTGTTGTATTTTGTAGGGTTTTCATGCCATGTCTATGTAATTTCCATCTCCAGTATTGGCTAGTGAAGTCCCTTTCATATTGTCACCGTTAAATAAACATTTGTTGAATGTAGTAATAAATAAATGGGAAATAGACAAATTAATTCAGGGTTTGTACAACACGAGTGGTGTTAAAATGCCAAGTTTCAATTGAAAGTAATTAATTGTAAGAACATGTTACAGAAAAACTTTTAGAAAGCGCTCGTGGATTTGGTTAACATTATACTTTGATTTTCACTTAAAAGCCTGTCACAATCAAAGAAAGAAAAGTATTGGAAAACAAACAGTTACATTTTATCAACAAAAACCTGCTTTTTCTCCCAGGTTCTTTTAACATAGAGAAAATTAGAATTTAAGGAAGCCACTCAAATATTGAGCCAAATGTGCATTAATAAACTTTACAATGGCACATATTCTGTAGCATTATCAGTCACATCTTATTCATTACATGGTGCAAAATATGTGCATGAAATATTTCTACTATGTTGACTAAAACACTATGAAAATAGCCCTGGCGGGTATGGGTTTGTTGGTTGGGCTTAGTCCCGTACACCAAAAGTTTGCTGGTTCAATTCCTGGTTAGGGAACATGCTCTGGTTGCTGGCTCAATCCCCAGTGGAGGGCATGCAGGGAGGCAGCCAATCAATGACTTTATCTCATCATTAATGTCTATCTCTCTCTCCTTCTCCCTTCCTCTCTGAAATCAATGTATATTTAAAAAGTAAACTTTAAATGGTTATTTAGTTTGATATTATAAATAAAAAATACTAAAGGAATCCTACTGGTGCAAAGATTCCTAGTGTCCTCACTCTCTGGTTTCTGTCACCGAATATCCTATGCATCTTTCCAAACAAAAATTCCTACACTCCACTTTCCCAGTACAAAGACTACGTTTCTTAGCCTCACTTGTAGTTGAATATTGTTCAATTACTAAGTTCTAGCCCATGGCATACAAACAGAAGTACTGTCTGTTAACTTTCCAGAAACCTTCCTCAGAAGACTGTTGACATTCATTTTAAGTTCTCTTTCCCCTCCTTCTATTTTGCCACATGAATCCTGGATTGTGACTAGAATGAGTATCATAGCCTGGAGAGAGAAGAGCCAAGTAACTCGATCCCAGAGGACCCTACAGAGCAGCTGTCAGATGAGCTCTGGCCTGCCTTCCTCTGAGTTAAGAGAGAGAAAAAAAGTCAGCCTTTTTAAAGCCACAGTCAGCCTGGCCAGCATGGCTCAGTGGTTGAGCATAGACCTATGAACCAGGAGGTCATGGTTCCATTCATGGTCAGGGCACATGCCTAGGTTGTGGGCTTGATCCTCAGTGGGGGGTGTGCAGGAGGCAGCCGATCAATGACTCTCTCATCATTGATATTTCCTTCTCTCTCTCCCTCTCTTTTCCTCTCTGAAATCATATATATATATTAAAGAAAGCCACAATCATTTTGTGTTCCTATTTCCCAGAGCTGAACTTAATGCTACTTTAACAACCATTGAGCTGAGGCAGGACATTCTCCATGGTTTTGGATTTGGGGTAGGGTTTGGGGAATAAAGTACAGGGGAAGGAAAGAAAGGAAAGAAAAATCAGAATGAAAAACATGGGAAGACAATGGATGGCGCTCTATTATAAATTCCAGGGAATTTATTTTCGGTGATAGTCTGCTCTGCAATTTTCATCACAGGTATTAAAATATGCAGATCTTGCTTTCCTGTCTTCTTCCTCTGAAGTCAGAAGTCCTACTTTATGCTTATCTGTGTCATCGGCAACATAGATATTATGCAATGCACATTGCAGGGGTGACACTTGTCCAAAGGTCTCTTCTAATGCCTTTCCCATTGATATATGTCCTCTAGCTACATATAACACCCCCCCTGCTTAAAATTCTTCTATGTTGACATCACTTCCAGAATAACTAAAAAAAACTTTCATATGAAATTCATAGCTTTTCCATATTTGGTACCTTTCCCCATCTCTCATCCAGGAAATCCCATGACCTGCTCACACTGTAATATGCTCCCTGTCTCTTGGCTATACTGTGCTCTTGCTAGCCTTGGTGCCTCTGTGTAAGCTTTTTCTTCTAAATAAAAAGCCCATTTCTCTGTTTTAATTATTAAAAAAAGTCAGTCTCCCAAGCAAGACCTTAGATCCCAGCAACTCTGTTCCCAAAGTCCCTTGTTCCCTAATTCTCATGAAGGAATTCAGAATATGCCACTTCAGAACAGGCCACTTTGGCATATATATTATTTTAAGTTAAAGGCACTTGTAAAACGCCAGATACAAAAAAGGAACTCTGACTTCCTAAAATTAGGAAATAAAACTCCCATATAGAAGATGTTCTCCTTATATAAGAAGGAAAGAAACATTCTTTCACCAAGAATGGTCAAGGCCAACAGAAATCTGTATGAGTAAACATTGCTAAACAAACTCTTATCCTTCTAGTCACTTCTTTAACCAATTAACTAACTTATGACCTGTCACTTTTTTTTTTAATCCTCACCTGAGGATATTTTTTTCCATTAATTTTTATAGAGAGTGGAAGAGAGGGAACGATAGAGAGAAATATCAATGTGAGAGAAACACATTGATTGGTTGCCCCCAGATGAAGGCCCGGGCTGGGGAGGAGCCTGCAACCAAGGTACATGCCTTTGACTGGAGTTGAACCCAGGACCTGTATCCACTGAGCCAAACTGACTAGGGATGCTCTGTCGCTTTTCTACAATTTATTCCTCTCTTTGTCTAACTCATAAGTGCCCAGCTTAAACTGCTTCTCTGGGTGTTCATTTCCTAATGAGGGCCCCATGTCATGTATAAATTACATTAACTATGGTAATATGCCTTTGTCTTGTTAATATTTCTTATTACAGGAACCCCAGTAAAGAACCTAAAAGGTAAAAGGATTTTTTTTTCCTCCCTTACAGTCATATTTATCACATGACATACACAACTTTTTATGTCTTCCAAACTAGAAGGTAACCACCTATCAGAATTAAACTTTGATCTCTGTTATCTTAATGATAACACAATCTTGTACAAATAGTCAAGGCTCAGTTAAATGAACAAATAAAACCAATTTGTGCTCGCATCAGTTCTGAGCATCGCATGTACTAGTCATGTGACCGTAGCCAAATTTCTTATCTATAGAATAGGACTAATAACCTCATGGCATCTTTATGAGAATTAGTTAGTGTTATGGACACCATCAAGGGAACCTGGATGATTCCGTCCAAATTGCTGGGAAAATAAAAATAAATATATGGCTCTTAAAAGTAAGAACAGCATTCTCTTTACAGGAAATATTGTGTTATATGCATCATGTCAATGTACTAGAATTATTTCCCATGATCTGAATATAAGAATATATTTTAATTATAATCTGGATTTTATATACCCTGAAAATAAATTAAAGCTAAACATTAAGAAACAGTATTTGCATAATGTCTTGATAATGACTGTGTAATACTGTGTCTTTTCTTAGAGCTCTGGTTTTCTATTCTTGTAATGTATAATATATGCAGTATTTAAAAATGTCTCCCATATGTTTTGAAAAGGTTTTTGAAAACATACATTTTAGAAAGTAAAAACATAAATGCCCCAAAGTGACTCATACCCAAAAAGATACTTCATGGTGGGAATAATATGCCTACAATGAAACTGAAAATTGTAAGCTTTTCTGTAGTATATTTCTTTCAACCACTTCTATAGCAAAGAGGTTTATCTTCTCATATGAAAAATAGGAATATAATTCTTCCCTCCTGGGGTATTTTAGTTTCTTTAATGTATACAGAAACTTGTTGGTTTAACTAAAATATAACTCATCTTAATTCCTATTTGTAGAAAAGTATGTGTAAAACAATTTATCATGCTATTGATATGCCAAAGTTTCATGTAAAATATGGAGCCAAACATACTTTGAATTTTAAATGGTGTTATAGTTTTCTACAGAAAATATGTCTATGGAAGCCTTAACATTGTTTAACTCTGAATATTGTACTTCTGAAATCTAATTAGTGAGAAAATGTGATAAAATATCCCAAATGAAAAGGCATGCATGATGCCTTTTATAAATGTTTTTAAATGAAATGGTGTTTGATAGAATTTTATATTTCTACTTAGGTTCATATTCACCTTCAACCATTACAATCATATGCTTACCATTATAGTCAACTCTTACATAAGCTTGTAAGCCTATTATATCTACCTGGCAACACTTTCACCCTGACACTATTCCCTTATATGCTATCACATGATGAAGACAGTCAAACAGATCTGTGCACTGATGTCACCACATGAGAATTAGTGTGATACTGACAGAAATTAAAGTCATAGAGTAATAAAGGCATGTTAGAAGAGACTAAAGTAGAGAAGGGTGTAGGTCATGGGGCTGAGTACTAGACATTCATTAGCATTAGAAGAAGAGGATTTGCAAGAGCATGGATGGACCTGCACAGTATTCTGCTAAGTGAAATAAGCCATCAGACAAATATCATATGATTTTACTTGTATGTGGAATCTAATGAACAAAATAAACAAATAAAATAGAAATGGACTCATAGATACAGAGTACAGACTGACAGCTGTCAGATGGGAGAGGGGGTGGGGGAAGGTGAAGGGATTAACTAAAAAACAAACAAAACACTCATAGACACAGTAAGGTGAAGGGATTAACTAAAACACAAACAAAAGACTCACAGACACAGACAACAATATGGTGATTACCAGTGGGAAAAGGAGGTGGGAGCAAGTAGAAGGTAAAGGGGGGATAAATGGTGATGTTAGGATACTTGATCAATGGGTGGCAAACGCACAACACAATATACAGATGATGTGTCATAGAATTGTGCAATTGAAACACACACACACACACACACACACACACACACACACACACCACATATATATTTAACCAATGTCACCCCAATAAGTTCAATAAATTTTTTAAAAGAATTAAAAGAAATATGCAGAGTTTGGAGCTGTGGATGAGGGTAGGTGGGGTGCCATAAAAGCCTAGAGAACAAAGTGTTTTAGGGGAAAAATAATAATACCACTAATTAAATTGGTGTCTTTATACAACAGCCAGATACCATAGCCTATCTTTTAGATTGGATTTAATTTATATGTATTTATAGAGGTAACAGAAATCAGCCTTTTAAATATATATACTAAATGCCATGTAATGGGCTATATGCTTAAGGCAATTATCTTATTTCAATTTTTTATGATCATTTTCTACTTGAAGTTACTAAAATGCATAGCATTGAACTCGCTTGCCTGAGAGATGAGACTTTAAACCCAGTTCTATTTGAGTTCAATCTCTTTCTCTACCCTTGGATTTAATTACACATAGGTTTGAATCATTATGCTTCTGTCTCCTTGCCATGGATCCTTGAGATTAAGCTATCTGAGCCCAGCCAGGTGTGGCTCAGTGGTTGAATGTTGACCCAGGAACCAAGAGGTCACTGGTTCGATTCCTGGTCAGGGGAAATGTCCAGGTTGCGGGCTTGATACCTAGTAAGGGGTGTGCCAACCTATGATTTTCTCTCATCGTTGATGTTTCTAGCTCTTTCTCCTTCTCCCTTCTTCTCTAAAATCAATAAAAATACATTTTTTTAAAAACAAAAACAATAAAAAACTATTTGACATCTCAAAGTTTCAGTTTCCTGGATGGTAATAGTACTTACCCTGTAAATTGTAGTTAGTATTATATGAGAAAAAAAATCAGAACTCTTTTTTATTCATATGCCCTTAATATGAGTTAATAAGTAATTTTATTTTGTTATATAGATATCACATTTCAGCAATTGACTCATTTATTTTTGTTACATTTTTTTCTATCCAAAAAATTTAAAGATAAAAATAAGGAATGCTTTGTCTTTATTATATCCAGTGTACTATCCTAAAATTCAAAAGTGAGATTATACATTATGATAATCAACTATACAAATGCTTAGAACAAATGTAATTTTTCTCCCACATTACCATTATCTATATTTCTACCACCTTAGAAAACTGGAAGTCATACATATTTAAATGTCTTCAAATAGGTTCAATAAGATAAAGAGCTTAAGGCTTAAATGAATCTGATTCTCCTGTCCTTAAAAAGTAGGATAAACTCTAGGAACTACTTCAACATAAGTGGGTTATTTAAATAAGAGAGTTTTTCCTTTTAGATGTTGGTTTACGGTAAATAATAAGGCTATAGAGAAATTGTAGAGGAACTTCATCTACTATTTTGCTATCAGTCTATCAGACCTATATAAAAAATTTAACCCTAATATTTTTCAGATATTACTAAATTTTGACATATTAATAGAAATCATTGATCGGCTGCCTCCTGCATGCTCCCTATTGGGGATCGGACCCATAACCCAGGCATGTGCAATGACCAGGAATGGAACCATGACCTCCGGATTCATAGGTCGACACTCAATCAATGGGCCAGGCTGGGCTCCATATCTAACTTTTAAAGGAGCTAAAAAATAAAAGGATTTACTTTTACTGTCAGAACATTCATTGAATTTTTATTTGCAATTTGATGTTCATATTTCCAGTTATTGCATTATCTTGTTTATGCTATTTTATAGCTCTTAGGAATTAGAAAACAGGTAATATGTTCACATAATGAAATTATTTTAAAAATCTGAAAATAAGGAGAGTTCTCCTGATTGTAATCAATTCCCTGTGGACAGTTAACTCTTGTTGGCTACTAAAGTATCACTTTGTTGAATCATGGTGAAAATAAAACAACAAAACTGTGTAATGGCCTACAGTGTATTATTAGATAATATGAATATATTTACCAGGGAATTTTCCACATTTATTAATATTATCACTACTTTGTGGTACTACAAAAATAAAGGGTTTCCAGCTGGCATATCATTATAGGGAATATTTAGTAGGTGTTTATATCCCCTTTCCTTTCCAAATTATTAAATGCATATTTCCTTGGTCTAGCTTTTTATCCTGAAAACATTATTATGATTTTATTATTTGTTCTTATTATAAAAGTGTTACCTGTTCATGATTAGAAAATAAAGAAATAAAAACAATAGAACTGGGATAAAGGGGAAAAATTTAGGAAACAAAACAAAACAAAGATCCTCCTTTTCTTCCCTGGATTCTAAGTTCTTCTTCCCATAGATAAAAATTAATATGCATATATATCCCAGAATATTAAAAATAACAATTGAAAGCTACACCAAACAAATAGAGATGAAGGAAGAAAATGAAGAAATCAGTGTTGATATTTTATTATACTAACCAGCCTTTTCTGTTGACTATAAACCTAACATTATTTCCAACTAATATATATCACATAATTTTTAAAATGTACAATAATTTAAATACTCAATATCTTCCCCCATGAACACTGTATCCTTAGAAAGCATTTACTCTTTCAAATCAGTAGACAACAAGCCTCTTTTGTCTCAAAAGATTAATTTAAAACCTGCACATTTAAACCCAAGAGAAAACCAGGGTTTTTCATTATTAGCTGCTAGAATATTCTGTCACATTCTTTTTTTAAAGCAATTAATTTGTGCATGGTGTTTGGCTTAGCATTTTTACATGGTTTTGGAACTAAGCTCATTTTAAATGTGGTTAAATAGAAAAAACAATTGTTTACACTATTTCACCTATATTGCGTTAACTTTGTAAGTTATCAAATTAGAGAGAAAACTCTTTATTGTATAGCTTGTCCTTTTTGAAGAGACTATCTGGACTGGCTGGGTGGTGGAGTTGAAAAGCAGGACTTTGGAGTCAGTCTGATCTGAGTTTGAATTTTGGCTCTGCCACTCATCATTAGTAAACTGTGTTAACTAGGCAAGCTACATATCTGCTGGACTCTGAGTTCACATGCCTGAAATAAGACTAATAACAAGTGTTCCATGTGGATGATAAAATTATTCCCTAAGATAATATCTCCAACTGCCTGGCCTGTATAAATCTCTCAAGTGTAATTAGAATTGTGTCCATTTGAGTAAGGCAACCAAACAGTTGTAAAACATCTCCCTGCTGGACTAGATCATGTGAATTTACTTGTGAGCACTTGCATCCAAATAGGAGGGTCATGAGATCCTAAAGTTCGTTTGATTCACATCTGCTCTAATAGCTATATTAAAACGCATATATTCTCCCTTCCCCATTACCTATCTTAGGAGTCAACCTTTTTGTATTTCTTGATTCATGAAAATGAGGAGAGAAGGAGAAAGTGAGAAAGAACAGCTCTCTGGTGTCTCTTTTTGTCTCTTTTTATAAAGACAGTAATCCTATCTGATCACTATCCTTATGGCCTCATTTAACCTTTTTACTTCCTTAGAGGTCCCATCTCCCAATACAGCCACCCTGGAAGTTGGGGTTTCAACATAGAATTTGGGGGAACATTAATATTCTGTCCCTGACAACATTTAATCTCTAGAATCTAAATGATATGTGCTCAGCCAGTATGGGTCAGTGGTTGAGCATTGACCTATGAACCAGGAGGTCATGGTGCAGTTCCCAGTCAGGGCTCATGCCCAGGTTCTAGGCCCAGTCCCCAGTAGGGGACATGCAGGAGACAGCTGATCAATCATTCTCTCTTATCATTGATGCTTCTATCTCTTTCTACCTCTCCCTTTAAAAAAATAACATGAGATTTTTCAAAAAGTTTTGGAATGAACCAAAGTGATTTCCACGTGTTACATGAAGGACATGGAGGTAAGGAACCATTGAAGGAGATCTCAGGAGGAAGTGGAGTCATTAGTAGTGAATTTCAGCAAAAAGTAAACTTCCTGAGGGTGAGGGTGCGATGGGACATTGTATGGGAGAAAGGTGTCAGGTTGGCAAAACACCCTCTGGGATCCAGTCCAGTGTGGTTCAGCAAGGCTGAGCAGGTAAGCCTGCACCCCCTGATCACACAAACAGCAAATTTCCTGAAAGCAACCTGTCTCTAGCAAGAAATGATGAGCTACATAAATAAGCCAACTAATCTGGATAACTATAGTGCTAGCCACAAACTGTATTCAGCTATAATATGGGAGACCTTTGTGTGTGTGTGTATATGTGTGTGTTTTATTACTTCTGAAATAATAAAATAAAAGATTGTTAAAATCAGTTTATAAAAACTGAAAATGTCTACATGGCATGAAGCTGAAAAGCAGAGCAGGCAAAGGGCTCAGTAACCTCACTCCTCCAAATTGGGCAATGTGTACAATGGGCAATTCACAGGGAAGAAAACATTACAAAGCTTTTAGACATACTAAGAAAATCATCAATTTCACTCATCTTAAGAGACATGTAAATTAAAACTACACTGTCATCCAATTTCTCACTCACCAGTTTGTTAGAAATCCAAATGCTAACTCATTTGGCAAGGCAGGGGGAGGAGGTGTACCCTCTTACACATGGCTGGCAATTATGTAAAACAGGCCATTCCATGGGAGGATCATTTGCCAACTTCTACAAAAATATAAAGCATATATTATAAGCAAATAAATTCTAATAAATTCTACTCTAGCAATTTCTTCTACAGATTGTTAAACCAGGCCATTTAAAATTGAAAAGAAGAATGAAGGTGGTTAGCACATTCTTTTCATTTCATATGAGAGACATTTTAAGACTTAATCACATAAATAGGAAATTATCTATGTGGAATTTATTTTGTGCTAACACCATGTTCAATGGAATCGTTCTGTTACAGCAAAGTTTACCTGTTAACATTTACCTGCTTATGCCTGGATACAGATGACTAGTTGAAGAGATGACAGGTCCATTTGCAATGGAACACTAGGTGGCCTCTCATGTATTGGGTATGGAAAGATCATATAATATATATATATATATATTTCAAAAGGAAATAGTTCAGAATACCATATATAGTGTGCTAAATGGTGTTTAAAAGCAGGGCAATCAATGCATTTGTATGTACTTGTTCATGCAAAAAAATCTTTAAAGTAATATGTGATAAATGAACAGTATCTCCTATTTGGAAAGAAGTGGAAACCAGATGAAATGGACTGGATAAGAAGACATTTTCCTGTGTATATTTTCTAGCTTTATATTATTTTAAGCCATTTCCATGTGTTATCTCCAAAATTCTACACATTTTGTGATAATAAGAATGCCTGGTGCCTCCCCACCCTTCTGTTCTCCCATCCATGTGTGTAAATAATTCTAAACAAATGGCAGCAAATGGAACATCTGGTGCTTGAGGTAGTATGCAGAGCCCAGCTGTGCTGGGTCCTCAAAACACAATATGTTTTCCACTAGTAATGTTTTAATAATTACTATTCTTTTTAGCTGTAAAGGATACAACTGCATGCTGATTCAACTCCACTAAAGCAAAGCAAAGTTTACCAACTAATATGTAGATTAAGAAGTTACTGTATTTGGGAACCCAAATTATACATTTTAAAAATCCCTTTCGAACTGATAATTCACTTAAGACATTTTCAAGGTAGTTTTTAGACAAAGAGAAGGATTTAGAGGTAATGGGAGAGAAAGCAAAGATATTCTTGTCTTTATTGAGATGAACTGCATTTGCTTAGTTAAAGCCAAAGGCATGTTACAGCAAAAGATTTTTCCTAATAATTGTCTGAAGCTTTCACTTTGTTTCAATAAAGGTGCTCAATGAATTCATGAAGTGGCCAAGAAAAAGTAATAGAAAAATAACTTGAGCCAGTGTTCCTGACTTAAATTGAGCTACTGAAATATGCTCTATACACAAGCAGCATCAGCTTCAACCAGGAAGCGATTAGAAATGCAGATTTCCAGGTCCCACTCCAGGGCCAGGAGTCTGTGTCTCAACAAGGGATCCTGATACTCACTAACATTTAAGAAGTCCTGACCGAAAACATTTCACGTGACAGTGTATCCTATCTATGACCTTGAACATTGTGAGCCATCTTCCTATAAGAATATAACAACACTGGGCACATGTGTAAATTGCACTATTATGACTAATGATGATACATATCTTCCAATACTAGATATCTCTGAATTACATTGACATGAAGAAAAAAGTGAGCCTCATTGCATAATTCAGAATGCACTTCTAAATATCTCTTAATAAGCTTAGTACAATATGATTGAAAAAAAATAAATTATTTTCCAAAATATGTGTTTCTCTTTTCTTAGTTCATAATTTTCTTTTTCAGTACCTCTCAGGTTAGGCAGAAGTGTGGAGGAAAATATAAAGTTTATTCCATCTGACTTTATTTTATATTTCATCAATATGTGGGTAGAAGTAACTAAAATAATAAAACTATAATTTCATTATTTTGAAAAGAAATAAAGATACATTATTCTATAGATTATTAAATTATTTCCACAGAGAGAACCTGGATTCTTAGCAACGGAGGGTCTCAGTGTCTCCTACATGACTCAGTAAACTTGGAGTCAGTCAGTAGTAAGAAATTGTGGACATAAATTAACAATCGAGCTTCCGTTTCCCTTTTGGCATCAATCTGCAGGAGGTGAGTGCTTGTGGTGGGGATACTGAGGGAGGATAATCAGGCAGGATTAGCCTTGGATCTGAGATTTGTTTCCAAGAGCAGTGAGGTGGCAGGGGGTGGGACAGTCAGAAAGGAGATACAGTCCGAGAAGTCAGGGAGGGGCAGATCACGTCAGGATCCCAGGAAGAAGTTGGCTTTGAATCTGAATACTAGGCTGATTAAAGCCAAGGAGGGGGATGGCTTGCTTTAACTCAGCAAATCTGCTGCTGCTCCATTGAGAACTGACCACAGAGGGCAAAGGCAGAAATATGGCAACAAGTGGCCAAGGGAGAGGTAAGGGAACCTTGGACTTGAGAGAGTGAGAAGGCCACATTTTAGATATATTTTGAAGGTCAAGTCTAAAGAATTGGTTGATAAGTTAA
>NW_006294876.1:335780-337131 GCF_000327345.1 Myotis davidii | reverse complement strand
CAGTGTTGATTGCAGTGGTTTAAAGTGTGTTATATGAGAGTTAATTTTGGGGCATGGAAGGGATAGAGTTTTACAATGAAATAAGTTTCTGTGGGTTAAAAGAATATACAGTAGTTTCCCTTTATACATAGAGTATATCTTCAAGACCCTCCAGTGAATGCCTTAAACAGTAGCTAGTACAATACATATATATATATATATATATACACATACAACTCCAATACAATTTGAGCTAAACAACTGGGAAAAGTGTGTTCCCATGTACTAAATGTTCCTAATTACTGGAAAATTTTTAAGGACACATCATTTTATGGTATGTCAGAGAGAAAATTGTGCTACGTATTTATTTGATCAGCTATTGAAAATGACAAGTGTGCAGAAAGATATTCAAGCCCAGTTCAGATAGAGTGCTATCATTTATATTATACTGACCCTAGAGCAGCCGTGCTCAACCTGTGGGTTGAGACCACTTTGGGGGTCGAATGACCCTTTCACAGGGGTCGCCTAAGACCATCGGAAAACACACATATAATTCCATATTGTTTTTGTGATCAATCACTGTGCTTAATTATGTTCAATTTGTAGCAATGAAAATACATCCTGCATATCAGATATTTACATTATGATTCATAACAGTACCAAAATTACAGTTATGAAGTAGCAATGAAAATAATTTTATGGTTGGGAATCACCACAACAGGAGGAACTGTATTAAAGGGTCGCGGCATTAGGAAGGTTGAGAACCACTGCCTAGAGCATTTTGGTATGTAATGGACAGAACTTGTTTCCCGAGGATCCATGTAGGAAACAGGGTGAGCCCCCTCTGCCTTTGAATCTCCAAGTTTCTCTTCCTGCGTCAGCTGCATTTCCTAGTCCATGTTCAGGGATAACAGGGAATATGACGGTTTTTCAGAGATGCCACCGTGTCTAACTTTACACTTTTCCTTTGCTCTTTTCCCCTCCACAGCCACTGGAACCTTTGTCATATCCTGGTGTGTGGAGAAAACAAAACCAAACACAGAAAACTTGCTGTTTAAGACGTACCCTGTGGATTAGAGTTCTCCAGTACGGCTCTTAAAGCAAAAAGCCAAGTCTTTTAACATGCATAAAGCATTTCTGTCTACAAAACTAACTATGCCTTGAGGCGTTTCTATAATAAAACTCCGAGAGCAATCAGCCCAGAATGGGGATTGTGCTTGAAGAACACATAATCAGTATAATCAAATTATTATCCTGTCAAGAAGGAAATGCGTCCTCACAAAACTCAGCCTCTGGGAAAAGCCAGCAGGCATCTAGTGACTGCTCAATTTAGCCTGGATGCAGAAAGAAGGCGGCTTGTGTAGGGAGGGCA
>NW_006294876.1:327381-335755 GCF_000327345.1 Myotis davidii | reverse complement strand
GAAAGAGGAGGGCACTCAACTCTGTTTTGTCCAATAAAGAAGGAAAGCAGGAGAGCGCACCAGGTGCAAAGCCAGGATGAGTAATGCGCAGATGTGTGGAGAATCCTGCCTGGTATCGAGTAGGGCAACATTTAAGGTGCCAAGAGGAAGGTTAGAGAAGAATGTGCTATTCTGGGGGCAGGATTTCTCTGTATGGTAGGCACATCCCAGTTTGCTGGGGACAGTCTCGTTTTATCCTTGTAGTCCTGACATGGTGATTAACATCTTCCCTTTCCACTCTTAAAAGTGTCTGGGTTTGGCAATAAATTATAGTCATTCTACTTAATAGGCAATCCAAGCATATACTTAGCACATGAAAAATGCACTCTTAGCCAACACCATCAATCCCTTCAAAGAAAACATGTCCATGACATAATTTCATACTTAATAATTTCAAGAGTATTGAAATTGATATCATTGAAAAAATTAGATTCCTATTTTACTTCATGTCATCACTTTACAGTTTTTATTTTATTTTTTTAATAATCTGAGGGACTAGTTAGACAGAACTAAATAATCTTACCTTCATAATCTGACCATGCCAGGAATATATATGATGCATAGTTTTATAGAATTGAACAGAGTTAAATATACAGATATAAAATAATTAGAAAGCAAAGGGATACAAAATGAAGTGAAAAGAAAAAGATTTAATATCTATAATATATTAATATTAATATATAAATATCTATTTACCTATCTACTTTAAAAAAATATTTTTGGAAGCCTTACAGAATATGTGGCATTTCCAAAGTACCACAAAGTTTTTGCTAAAGCAAAAACTTGGAATACAAGCTTTCTATGATGGCGGGCTTGCTGATTTTATGACTGGCATGTTGCCCTATAGTTTTCTGAGTACAGGTCTTTTATCTTCTTGGTTAAGTTTATTCCTAGGTACCTTTTTTAAATTTTTATTTTATGTTATTGCAATAGTAAACTGGATTTTTTTCAGTTTCTCTTTGATAGTTCATTATTGGTTTATAAAAATGCCAGCGACTTCTGGGTATTAATTTTGTATACTGCTACTGTGCTGAATTTATTCATTAGATGTGGTAATCTTTTTTTGTGGAGTCTTTAGGGCTTTCTCTTGCCTTTTTAATAATCCTATGAGATGATTACTGATATTTCATCCATGGACTTGCAAGGTGAAGTAACATACCGCAACTCTGAAATCTGTCGGTGGAGGAACTGATTTTTTTTTTTTAAAAAAAAGTCAACACTGCTGAGAAGAGTGTCACCTGAGAGCAGTGGTTCTCTACCTTCCTAATGCCGTGACCCTTTAATACAGTTCCTCATGTTGTGGTGACCCCCAATTTCATTGTTACAAATTGAACATAAAGCATAGTGATTAATCACAAAAACAATATGTAATTACAATATGTAATATGTAATTATAAACAATATGTAATTATGTTTTCTGATGGTCTTAGGCGACCCTTTGAAAGGGTCGTTCGATCCACAAAGGGGTCGCGACCCTCAGGTTGAGAACCACTGCTCTAAGGTCTATGTTGATCTCTTCATGAAGTTATCACATCAGTATTTATAATACCTTGAATCAGAACCTCTTCAGTTTCTTCACCACAAAAGACAAAAGGGCACAAGGAAATAAAATTTAGCATAATGTCTGGAGGTAGACTCTAGAAAAGCCTGGATTCCAAACTCCTTCCTAGGACATATTATTATATTCCTAAACGTTTACTTGTTTTGTAACCTCCCAACCCTTACTAATATGAGAAATTACTTTATTGGGCTCAGTAAAAGTAAAATGAGATAGGACATATGTTCAAGAAATCTTGCTTCAGATTGCAAAAAACCGTTGAGCCAAGTCATTTGTGTTAATGAAAACTGTTTTTTTTTAATATATTTTATTGATTTTTTACAGAGAGGAAGGGAGAGAGATAGAGAGTTAGAAACATCGATGAGAAAGAAACATCGATCAGCTGCCTCCTGCACATCTCCTACTAGGGATGTGCCCGCAACCCAGGTACATGCCCTTGACCGGAATCGAACCTGGGACCTCTCAGTCCGCAGGCCGACGCTCTATCCACTGAGCCAAACAGTTTTCAGCACGAAAACTGTTTTATACATATTTTCTTAGAATTTATATTTGAGTAATACATTATTTATTTAAGCATTTGTCATGTGTTCAAATGTCATATTCAAATACAAATAAAACAATATAACAAAGTTAAAGAGTCTGCTACTAAGATCCTATTGGCCGATGAAGTAGGTCATTGCCTGTACTAAACATATTCAGGGAGAGCTCAGAAGCTCCCTGTGGCAGACATACCCTAGGGCAGCAATTTTCCATCCTTTTTCCCACAGGCACAATAGTATGCTGTGTGCATTTTTAAAACATGCAATACCTGACTGTTTAGTGAGGGGCACTGACCTCTTTTTCCTTGGATTGTCGAATAAAAAAATGACAAGAGCCAACACAAGAGTTACCAGGTGTGAATGAATCAAAATTACACCTTTTTTTTGTCAAGTTGGCAAAAAATATAACATATTTTTTGGTGAGCCACAGAATTTTAGTAACTAGTTTATGTGTGCCATGAGATGAAAAAGTTGAAAATCGCTGCCCTAGGGTAACCCCAATGAGTCATTTATAATATTTCCTTAAGTACAGACATGTCTTGCTTTTAGTCAGGAAAGTAGAGCAAAGGTTCGTTCATATGATAAAAGTTAAAGTATTTTGCAGATTTAACTGAGGTCCCAAATAGGTTGACTTGAGGTAATCAAAAGGCAGATTATCCTCTGTGGGCCTATCTTAATCTAGTAAAAGGATAGATAAGGACTCTCCATGGAGTCAGAAAAACTCTCTTTCTTGCCTTGAAGAAGCAAGCTACCATGAGTCCAGTAACTGGGAGAAAATGAAATGAGCTTGAAATCAGTTTCTCCCTCACTCAAGCGTTCAGATGAGAATGCAGTCACACTGGCGACTTGATTGCAGCCTTATGGGAACCTGAGAAGAGCCCCAGTAAAGTAGTGCCTGACTTCCAATGCACAAAACTTAAAAAATAATAAATGGGTTTAGTTTCAAGTATGACGATTAGTTATACAGGAATAGGAAACTAATACATGGCCTGTCCCTCATGTACATAGTCCCTGAATAACTCTCTGGAGACAAGAATCTAAATCTTTGTACTTTAGCTTTCCTCTGCCATCAACCTGTTGGCTTCCAAAAAACAAGAACAAATTCAAAAGAACTCAATGATGTGATCAAATGGGAATTTTATAAAAATAAGAGAAAATAACAACATCAAAACAACCAACAACTATAAAACATAATGGGGGGCATCCATTTTGGAGACTAAATTTGAACACTAATTTTTGATGTTGCTGGAAAGAAGTGACCATTCAGGTTATAAGTTATGGCAAATTTTGATTATCAACCCAGGTGCCATGGTACTCTACTGGAATCTGGGGGAGAAAGCCCATGTGTATTAATGCAGAGTACTTTGCTTTTGGAATTCAAGCAGTCATGTTGCGGGGGGTAAGGGGGGAGCGGCAGGGGAGCAGCCTAATTAAGCTCGGTTCAGAGATAAGGAAAACCTTTCCCCTTGCCTTAAGTACCATCATTGTCCTGGTCTACAAATCTCACTGAAAGACTACATTGAGCCTGTATAGTTGATAGCTCATCACTGGTGGCAGCAGCAAAGGGAATTAAGACACTATAGTGTGCAGGCATGGTCAGTGAGGGATAGATTCCTTTGGGAACACTAAAAATTTCTACAGAGCTTTAAGGGCACAAGCTACCTTGGCATTACTGTTTCAAATTCCTTCACCTCCAGCAATAGTATGATTATGCTCTAGGTATTATGCCCTAGGTAATAGAGCCTCATGGATACAGCTCTCTGGCATCTGCCATTGTGGAATATAGGTTGATATTGTAGACTAAGAAATCTGAGCAATATTTTATGGGCACAATCCCTCCAGAGTCTGAACTTCCTGTTTAAACTATAGATAGAGCCTCTGTAATTGGTGCTTGTATATAAGTGCAATTGCACATGTACTCACCAATTTGAGAGGCCAAAAGAATTGAGTTAACATACCATAAAATATAATGAAATTAGAATGCAATAATCAAGAAAAGAAGGCATAGAAAAAGTTGAAAACAAAAGCTTCCATAAAATGCAATCCTATATAACCAACATATTTCTTAGTAGTTAACCAAAAATTGAAGACAAAGAAACAAGAAATGAAATAATTTAGAAATTATACCAGGAAAAAGCCCAAGCTATCACAACCAGAGCCTTAGCTGTATCAGGCACTCAAATATGTTAAATAAATTTTTATTTAAATTTTAGTCTTCCAAATGACAAGCACCAACCACACATATTGAGGTGGATGCAAATTGAGTAATTTTAAACAAGAAGAAACATTTTCAGAGGCCCTAAAATGAAGAGTAATTAAACTCACTTAGGTAACCATCAAATCTATAGAATTTAGCGTTCTAGTGAATTAAACATTGAAGAAGGAAAGATTTGTTTGACAGTTTGCTGAAGAGCACCTTTGAATTGCAATATATTTGGTTGATATGCATGTGTACAAGATCAACTATTTTGAAAATGAAGTGCTATGAAAAATGTCAAGAGATCAATTTGGTATAATCATTGCTCTGGACTTAAGCACTGTACCATGTAATACAGCAAATTATTGAAGTGTCTCATTTTGAAGGGCACATTAAATAGCATTTAATTATATCTGTTCAAAACATGAAGAAAATGTTAATGCAATATCCAAAATGTCTAAAATTAGAATGAAAAATCTGTTTGAAGCATTTGTTTACTCACAGAGAAACACTAAGAATGTCAGAATGTTACAAATAAAGATTCCATTAACTCTCAAAAGGAATATTTCACATTTAGTGACCCATCACCTATTGATAATCTTACCACTAAATTCATATTGACTGTGTGTGTTCCAGTTGTTGACATCTCAAACAATTTATATTTACTCTTACTTAGCATGATGCCTACAGCCCTGCAGGGAGCCCTTTTTAAATTCACACAGTTAATTACTTCCTTCTCCCTGGGGAAGTGTTATTCTGTCAAAAGAAGAGGGGAAAGAATTTATGAAATGGTGACACAAACTAAACAGTAATAATAGAGAAGGGAGGTGTATAAAACAAGAAGCCAGAAGAAATATTGTTATTAAAAAATAACTAAAATTTTGGAAAAGGACAATGGAAATATAATAGGCTTTTCAATGCCATATTTTAATGGAGCTCAAAGATTATCTAAGTATCAAGAACAGTGATGGCGAACATCTTGAGCTTGGTGTGTCAGCATTTTGAAAAACCCTAACTTACCTCTGGTGCCGTGTCACATATAGAAATTTTTTGATATTTGCAACCATAGTAAAACAAAGACTTATATTTTTGATATTTATTTTATATATTTAAATGCCATTTAACAAAGAAAAATCAACCCCAAAAATGAGCTCGCGTGTCACCTCTGACACACGTCTCATAGGTTTGCCATCACTGATCTAGAAGAATATTACTTTGTCTTATGTGTTATCTACTATTGATTAAAGATCGATACTCTGTAAAGTTACTTGATTATATGTAGTTTTTGGCAGGTTAAATGCAAATAGTTGTCTATTAGAAAATATAACACCAAAGGTTATGGCTTTATTGTCCTGAAAGGCATTGATCAGTTAGATCTCTAAGTAACCTTATTTTAATTTAACATTCATTTAAATAGTGATAAACACTCAGATCTTCAAGAGCTGTTTGAAATACTTTTATTATTCTGTTGTATCCCTCACTGATAAATCTATTCAAAGTCTGTAAATGCTTATTATATATTATTTGATCACCATGGTGGGTCTTGTATGTGTACCTGAGTTAAAAAGAAAAATCAAGATATTATTTAGTTCCTAGATGTGTGTGGGGAGGCATGAGACTTGGTTGGAAAGTTTGTAAGGAGGACATTTTGAGAAAAGGGAAGTCTGTGGAAAGCTGCCTGCCCTGTTTATTGGAATTCCGACTGAGGGGAGTGCTGAAGGTGGTGCCCCTAATTATTCCTTGACCTTTCCAAACAAGTCTGTGGGTGAGCAGATCCCCGGGTGTTTACTGGAATCCTTATGCTTAATCTTTGGGTGTCCTTCTTTAAGGACACTACAAACACATGTGTCCTCACAAAATTACTTACCTTACTGATTGTATCTAAAATATAAACTTTATCTCAAACTGCTGTTACAATAAAAGCCTAACAAGGCAGGCGATCGAGGCTGTCTGGTTCCTTTAGCCAGGCAGTCCCTTAGCCCTCTCTTTCACAGCAAATGTTGTGTCAGAGTAATCATTCATCTGTCACTCTGGGTCTGCTGGTCAGCCCCGGCACTTTTCTCACTTGGCTCTTGGGCTCTGGGCCCTCTTGCTCTCTTGGGACTCTTTTGCAGGGAGTGTACTTCCCTACATTCACCCTCGTTGCTCACAGCCATGTGGGACTCCACACAATGGACTTTCACCTGATGCTACACCAGACCCAGCTCCACCATGAAATGGAAACTCTGTATACTGGCCCTGCTTTTAGCTCTACTGAGTCCACTGCTGCACCCTTTCCAAGACTGGATTAAGGGACATGGGGCTTTGAAAACCAAGCAATATAAATGCACAAAAATAAAAACCATTCGTTCTCCCATGCGAGTCTTAGAAAATTCCTTTTCTGAAGAGACCACAAGGACCCCACTCCCACTAGCAATGGAGAAATTCCACCCACCCAATCCTCTGGCAACTGTATCTTTACTATTTTGTAATACATTGTGAATATCTGAATTTAGGAAAAACCATTTCCTAATGTTAATAGAGTTGGCAATTTGACAGTCATGTGCAGACAGTCACAATAAGGGAGGTACAAATGTCACCAGGACAGAAAGGCTAGGGCCTCACCCTAGGGCAATGTGGTTTACACCCTGACCTTTCCTCCACTAGCATGTCACTAGTCATGCAGTTTAGACCCCTCAGAGGAGAAAGAAGGGGCTGGAGAAAAGCCTCATACAAGGACAGGGGAAAAACTTTTCATTTTCTATACCTCAGCAAAGTTCCTTTCTCTTTGCTAGATGGGGTGCTGCCCAATCCATGAATCAGTGAATACAGCCAATTTGATCTTTAAATCTACTCCGTTAAATTTTTGTTATTAAACAGATTTGTTGGCAGCTGCAGAACCAAAGGAAACTTCTGGGGCTTTTAGGACAATGAGAAACACAGGCTTAGTATCAGTGGCCTTTTTTTTTTTTTTTTTTTTTTAGCTCACTGTTTTTCTCACTATTTATGAGGGCTTTGCATAAGTTTTTCTCTGTTCTGAGCTCCTTCCTCTTTGTATTGAGCTCTTGATCTGATTGGCTTTCCCTTAGCTAAGGAATGCTTCAATTCTATTAATAAAGAGTTAAGTGCACCACTTTCCAGCACACCTGCTTCTTTTATATCTAAAAACTAAGGTCTTCAAAGTTTAAATATCTAAAAAAACGGCCAAATCCTACTATAAACAACTTAGAATTACAATGTCCATTATTGGGAACACTCCAATTAGAGAAGATCATTTAAGAAGTACTCCTAAAAGTGAGGGTTCCAGAATTAAACGAACAGAATGGGATTGCTATTTTAATTGGTATGCACACACTTCTGAAAGTCTTCAAAGATTCCAAAGTAACTTCATTAAAAGATTCATAACAGAAGGCTAATGAAAAATTAAACACACAAGAGATACTTAAAAGACAATAAGACTGACGTGACTCCTCCCATTCCTCACTATCCTCCTTTATAGGACAACTTGCATATTCTACTATTTTTTTTTTTGTATAAACCATCTTTATACTCTAAAATGACTATTAACAGTTACCTTTTAAAAATAAAACTATGGTTACAGGTGATCCTACTCAGATATCTTTCATTTCTTGGCCAAAGAGTAAAGTAAGGATCATAATTAATTTTTTTTAAACCCAGAATTAGATCCTCAAAAGATTTTTGAAGAGTTTAGAATCTTTATCAGGTCCTATAACCCTGAGCTACCATATATTCATCAGCTTGTGCACATATTGGTAGGATCTAGGGAAGCCCAAAAGAAGAGGAAAGAAGTAGAAGAAAGTAATCTATAGGATAATATTCCAGATCTCTGATATGGACATTTGGACAATTTCATGCTCCCCAGGGAGCCACCACCCAGTCCCTGTAAAACACTGATGGAAGGGGTCCAGTGAAGTTGGGGTGACATAGGGAAGGTACTTGCCTGTCAGTCAAACCTGGGAACAGTGATCATTGGCCAGAGTAGGCAGAGCCTCCACAAATCCATGAGAATTTGGGAATATGTAAGAATACGCAATCCTCCAA
>NW_006294876.1:323876-327257 GCF_000327345.1 Myotis davidii | reverse complement strand
CCTCTCCCTCTCTCTCTCTCCTCTCGGCTGGCTTTTGGCTCTCTGGTTTATTTGGTTTTGCTCCTGCTTCCTTGCATTCACTCAACACGTGTTCCCTCATGGCCACGTTTCCATGTGGACCCCACCCACAATGGACTAATGGACTGTAGTTGGGAACACAACTAGTCTGGTGCGGGATTAGACTGTGCCCCCACATGGAACAGAAACTCTGGACACTGGTTTTGATTTTAGCTCTGCTGAAAGCAAAATGGGACTTTTTCTAAGGTGGGATTGAGAGAAATGGGTCCTTGTAAACTCAGGGATTTCATTCCACATCAATAAAGCTTTCTACAATGTCCCATCCTACCATGTAAGTCTCAGAAAATTCCTTCTCTCAGGATATCACAAGAAGCCCACTCCCACAAGCCACAGGTGGGGATGAAGACCTCTCTCCACCAACATCATACTGATTGGTCCATTATTAAAACATGTAAACAAAAAGGCAGGTGAATTTGTGGCAGACTTTAAAGCTCATTTGGAAGCACTCTTCCTCTGGCATTCTGGAGTCCACATGATAAGCTACGTCATCCAACCTGCTCTAGCTGCTCAATTTGTAAATAGATTATCTGTTAAGACTAGTGGATTAATAAAAAGGCAAAAAAATATCACACAAACAAAACCACAAAACCAAACAGGATGGGAGGACACCAATTTGACTGAACTCATGACCATGGCTGAGCACTTTGAAATAACAAGATCACAAACAAAGATATAACAAAATATTGGCCTTAGAGTTACAATAACTCCAAGGCCAGAGATCTAGAATAACACTTTGACCTCCCACATTGAACCCTGTTAGGGGGCCATCATCAAAAGGTTGGCCCAAGCGATGTCTCATTTATAATCAACTCAGCCACTTGAGAAAAAATTGTCCTCAAAGATCCTATGAAAATTCCAAAAATCCTCAAAGGGGAGCTCCCACATGTCCCCTCCACAAACTGATAGGACTCTTAGGGACCTCCTGATAAGCTACTACTAGCAATACCCTTAGACACCCAAGGGGAAAGTAAGATTAAAATTAATGCAAAACTGCTGATTTCTGGGCTTGCCACTTTAAGCCCCAGGCTCATAGGAAAACAAACCCTCAAAGTGAAAAAAAATTAAGGTTTTCATAGTGAGGATATCTAATACAGTTTAAGGAGAATTTCTTTCTCAACCATTACAGATAACTTTCAGACCTTTTATTGAAAAACATTCCTTTTTGCTACCTTATACACTCTAGGTCAATCTATTAGGTAGGGAATCTCCTTTCTAAATTGAAAGGCCTAATACATTTTGCATCCAATGGAGACTTCACTTTAGAATTTCCTGACCAACCTGAGCCAGATCTTTTATGTTCTTTACAATATGTCCTTGTTACAGAAGAGAAAGAAAGAATTTCCCCAAAGGCCCTCCACTTTAACAAAGCTGCCTAAAGCTTGTGCATTACTTCTCATACTGACCTTGGGAGAATAAAAAGTGCAGAATGTATAAAAACCTGAATAGACATCATTAAACCCCTTCCCAAATTGGCTCAATATCCATTCAAGCCTGAGGCCATACTGGGCATTACACCCACAGTAGAAGACCTAATTGCCTAGAGCAGCGGTTCTCAACCTGTGGGTCGAGATGCCTTTGGGGGTCCAATGACCCTTTCACAGGGGTCACTTAAGACCATCGGAAAACACATACATAATTACATATTGTTTTTGTGATTAATCACTGTGCTTTAATTATGTTCAATTTGTAACAATGAAAATACATCCTGCATATCAGATATTTACATTATGATTCATAACAGTACCAAAATTACAGTTATGAAGTAGCAACAAAAATAATTTTATGGGTAGGAATCACCACAACAGGAGGAACTCTATTAAAGGGTTGCGCATTAGGAAGGTTTAGAACCACTGGCCTAAGGGTTGATCATTCCTTCCACCAGTCCCTTTAACCTGCGATTTTGCCATTCAGAGACCTAACAGGTAGAGATAATGATTTGTACAGGACTTGAGAGCTATTAACAAGATAGTTATTCCTCCTTTCCCTATTGTTGCAAACTTGAATACCTTTGGAGGAGAGACTATTTTATGAGTGAAAGCAATCTACCCTGGCCGAAGCCGGTTTGGCTCAGTGGATGGAGCGTCGGCCTGCGGACTGAGGGGTCCCAGGTTCGATTCCAGTCAGGGGCGTGTACCTGGGTTGCGGGCACATTCCCAGTGGGGGGGGTGCGGGAGGCAGCTGATCGATGTTTCTCTCTCATCGATGTTTCTAACTATCTCTCTCCCTTCCTCTCTGTAAAAAATCAATAAAATGTATTAAAAAAAAAAAGAAAAAAAAAAGAAAAGAAAGCAATCTACCCTGTAAACTGGACCCAGGCTAGAACAGAGGTTGTTTTTAGCAATTCACGCCCACCCCCATTCCCGCTGCAGAGACTTTCTGATCCTAATTATCGTAATTCATGTTCATTCTGTATTAATCAGAACCCTTCCATTGCTGTGTGCTGGTTGCTGGGAGAGGCTGTTGTCCTAACCTGGACAAGAATGTAATTCCTGTACCTGGTAGCATTCACATACTAGTTCCCGTGACTGGTCCCCTCCTTTGCTCTATATAATTTTTTAGCACCTGCCAAGTGGCACAGGAGACAGTTTCAGCTAGCTGCTGCCCAAGACATGCCTCGTATATAATTTTTCTTTGAAAAACTCTATTAATTATGAGACTTGAGTGGCCAGCCTCTTTGTTTGGTCTTTCCCTGTCCTCTGCTTACAGAGTAGATGTTCAGTCTTGGAGCTTTTCCTTAGGGTCTGCATGTACTAACCACACCCTTTGTCACAAGTTCCACCTGACTCACAATAGTTTACTGTCTTAGACCTTTTTAAAGTCCTTTTAAGTATTCCTGTAAACCCTAACAGCCAAAAACTATTTGGCTATACTTGGAATAATTAACCAATCAACTGCACACACAAACACACACGCACACACATACACCAGAACAGTTATGCCCCAAGGGTTCACCAAGTCCCTTTATTATTTCTTTCAAGTGCTCCATCGAGATTTAGGTATGCTCCAGTTCCCCAGGAAAACTTGCTATGCTCAGTTACCAAAGAAGCATCCACAAATAATTCTATGTATTTGTCATAACAATTAGATAAAAAGTACATTAAGGATTCCATTTGTTACATTTATTATTATTATTACACTAGAGGCCCAGTGCACAAAAATTTGTGCACTCGGGGTGGGGGGGGTTCCTCAGCCCACCTGTGCCCTCTTGCAGTCTGGGACCCCTTGGGGGATGTCCACCTGCTGACTTAGGCCCGCTCCCCAGGGGATCAGGCCTAAGCTGGCAGCAGACATCCCTCTGGCAGC
>NW_006294876.1:309560-323323 GCF_000327345.1 Myotis davidii | reverse complement strand
CAGGCCAGGGCGGGTGGGAAGCTTGGCTTCCTCCATCGCGGGGGCAACCAAGCCTCCTGCTTGCTCCAGCTCCGTGGCTGCCGGCTGACATCTTGGTTGGGTTAATTTGCATATAGTTGCTCTGATTGGCTGGTGGGTGTGTTTTGGGGTGTAGCGAAGGTATGGTCAATTTGCATGTTTCTCTTTTGTTCGATTAGATATTATTCCATTTATTACAACAATTTGATAAAAACAGACATAAAGTCTCTAAGGAGAAATTACCATTATATCTAAACATTGTTAATTACATAATAATCCAAGCACTGTAAGAATCCAGCTATCTCTAAAAAGAATTAATCCAAGAATGTCCTAAGACAGGGGTGGGCAAACTTTTTGACTCGAGGGCCACAATGGGTTCTTAAACTGGACCGGAGGCCCGGAACAAAAGCATGGATGGAGTGTTTGTGTGAACTAATATAAATTCAAAGTAAACATCATTACATAACAGGGTACGGTCTTTTTTTTTTTAGTTTTATTCATTTCAAACGGGCCGGATCTGGCCCGTGGACCGTAGTTTGCCCACGGCTGTCCTAAGATCACAACTAAATGGCAAATTTGTGGATTACTAGGCCTCTCTGGCTTCTGCAGGATGTGGTTTCCTAATTTGTCTCTACTGAATTCCCCATTCTAAGAACTTACTAAAATTTCAGTCCCTGAACCCTGTTTTTGGGAAGATAAACATAAGCAGGGATTTATAAGTCTAAAACAAGAGCTGTCTGACCTAGTACTACCTCACTATACAATACTTCCCACCTTATTTGTACATGAAAGTAATAAACCAAGCTCTGGGAATGTTCATGCAAGAAAACTGAAATAAACATAGGTCTATTGCCTATTATGGTGTACAACTTGATTTGGTTTCCCATGCCTATCCCCACTGCCTTAAGGCTATTTCTGCTGCTGCTGCTGCTGCTGCTGCTGCTGCTGCTGCTGCTGCTAAGTTAGTAGAAGCCTCATCGGGTTTAATCTTAGACAATGGCATTTATTTACAAACTCCACATGTTGTCCAAATCTTAACTCTGAATACAGTGGGGCCTTGACTTACGAGTTTAATTCGTTCTGAGACCGAATTAACTCAAATTACTCTGTCAACTCAATACAAAAAATTGCCTGAGAGACAGCTGATATCTCAAAAAACTCGTTGGTCGGGACACTCGTAAGTAAAGGCCCCACTGTAGTTATCTATAAGCAGACTAATCTCCTATGAGATCCTTCTACTCCCACCACCTAATCTGCATCTTAAACGTTGTTGCAACACTCTTAATCCTGCTGTTATTATCCTAAGTTGAAGAAGGGGTTGGTAATAATGTCTTAAGAGGTAGCAATGTCCCACTTCATGACACTGTGTTCTGATATGAGACATCCTCTTTGACTCTTCCTGATCTCATTTTGTGTGTTGATGGATCATGTTGTAAAACTGAGAGAAAAATTTTAAGCCGGCTATATGCTATTGCCACCAAGTATGCACTGCATGAGAGAGGAAATCTCCCACAAGCTAAATTGGCCAAATGAGCAGACTTTAGTGCCCTTACCAGAGCATGCCAGTTATCAAAAGTGAAGGTTGTTAATATTTATGTTGATAGCTGATATGCCTTTGGGGTCACCCATGATTTGGAGATATTATGGAAAGAGGTGTTTTCTTATGTTCCCTGTGATCCCAACTAGCCCTAGCAGGTTTGGCTCAGTGGATAGGGTGTCAGTCCATGGACTGAAAGGTCTGGGTTGTGATTCTAGTCAAGGACATGTACCTCAGTTGCAGGCTTGAACCCTGGTCCAGGTCAGGACAGATGTGGAAGGCAGCCCATTGATATGTCTCTCTCACATGTATGTTTCTTTCTCTCTGTCTTTACCCCTCTCGTCTACTTTCTCTAAAAAATCTATGGAAAAATATCCTCAGGTGAGGATTAATAACTACAACAAAATGGACAAGTAAATGACCTTTTTACTACTATTCTCTCCTCTTCTGAAATTTTTGTCATCAAAATTGAGGAGCACACTAAAAAGGCTAATCCTGAGTATCAGGGAAATGTGCTAGCTGGCTTTAATGCAAAGGCAGCAGCTACAGAATCTGAACAGGCTGTGGCACATTCTGCTTCTACAAAAAATAAAAATAAAAATAAAAATAAAAGTGACCCTCCTGTTACCCACTTTTGCCCTCATGAAGTCCTTGTACCATGTCAACAGCCTGCTACTGAATCAGAGACATGAAGATGGGAAAACAATGGTTGTAAATTAAACAAAGTCAGGGTTGTGGTATTCCCAAGATGACCACTTGACTCTTTGAAGCTTCCTGGCAAACTCCAATTTTCAGGTTTTGCACACCACCCATCATGGTATACGTTTAAGATGACTTAAAGTATGATTAGACATTGGTGGGGTTTGGGAGACTTCTATAAAATCACCAAAATGGTTTATCATCAATGTCTGTCTTGTCAGGTCCATAATCCTGGGGGGGTGGGGGGGGATGAGTTTTTGCTTCCACAGGCATCACCTCTCCTCCCATTGAGCATCTACAGCTGGACTTCATTCAGTTGTCATTAGTATAGGTTATCAATAATATTCCTGTTGAATGTATGTTTTCTGGATGGGCTGAAGCCTTCCAGCTTTCCCTGCTGCAAAGCTAATCTTCACTTGAGGTGTACCTTCTATTATCTCCAGTGATCAAGGTGCCCACTTCACTAGGAAAATCATGCAAGCCATGCAAATCTTTTGGAATTAGCACAGTCACTATCACCCTCAATTATCAGGCAAGGTTGAAAACACTCATGGGATCCTCAAATTTAAAATCTTTAATATGCTGAAACTACTGGACTCCCTCAGCCTACAGTGTTAACCCCTGACCTTACTGATATTCACAGTGTCCCCTTTAGGAAACATAAACTCATTCCACATGAGATAGTCACTGGTGGACCAATGTATGATGCTATACAACTTACTGTGGATCCCTTGTTGACTCATGCTAGTATGACCAGCTACTCTAAGTCTAATGTCTTATGCTAAAGTCTACCATCAAGAAGTTAAAGATGCTCTCCCAGATCCAAATTCATAAAATCTTGTTGGTCACCATTTAGAACCTGGTGACTGGGTATTGGTATTCTGGAAACATCATCAGGGAAAAACAGCTCTCGAGCCCTATTGGAAAGGGCCTTACCGAATGCTCTTGACCACTGACTCTGCTGGAAAACTAAAAGGCATTGAGATAAAGAAGATCAATGCTAAAGCAGGCTCCACCTGCCATCTGGTCTGGTACAATGTTGGACACAACCAAATTAAATGGAGGGGAAGAAAAGCAGCTGGTATCAGGTAGACTTCTTTCACCCAAGGCACTAAACACAAAACGCTTTCTTCTTCGTTCTTTTACTCTGGATTGCCCTGGAGAGAGAACATTTTCAGAACACTTTCAGTCTGCTGAATTTAGCCATTAAAGACTGTGATCCATACATGATGCTAAAGTCACCCTGGTGCTCCCTGTGACCAGTTTCTCTTCTATTTCCAATGTCACCACAAATTATCGTTAACCTCCTTAGAAGTCTTTTATAGAGTTTCACTTTTATGACTGGAACATCCTGTGCCTCATTTTTACCTTTCTCTGATTAAAACTGTATGTAGCCAATTACACACAGTCCCTCTGTAAATCTTAGAACACTTGCACCCCCACATCCTCATGATTATCTAGAATAGATCTGCCCAGACCCACCAAGAAATTTCACATCTTTACAGGGTATTTAGAACAACTCTTCATTTCAGGATAGCAGATTTTCTTCATCTATGTCCTAAAAACCTGACCCCCAGCTTGAACTTGTACACATTGCAAACCCTACAAATAAATCCATTAACAGTAGTCCCCTAACAGAATGCTTTGTGCTTCACAGTGTTTTCCTTTGTCTGTGGTGGATATCACTTTCCTTGGACTTATGAATGTCTAGCTAGCTGGAGCTTAGCGGGGCAATGCCTCTTAGGTTATCTAACTGTGTCCCTAAATTTCCAAAAATGATGTGTGATACTTGATTAGTCAAAATGCATGGATTTACATCACTGTATTAGAATGACCCTCCAGGAGGCATTTATGACTTATGATTTGCTTCCCTTGTCCAGGCCATACTTTTGTGGTTAGAAGTAAATGTAAATAAATCTATGATCAGAACTCCCTCCTTAACACTTGAAAATATTGTAGAATCATTGCTAATACAATTACTGTTCAACATAGATCTTTAGATTCTGGCCAAAGTTTTCCTTGATAATAGGGGAGCCTTGATCATCTTTTAGCTAAGCAAGGAGATAGCCATGCTGTGGCCAACCACCTGCTGCAGCTGGGTTAACACTTCTGGAGATGTTGAAACTCAGTTATATAAGATCACTGAGCAAGCCATTTTGCTTAAAAGATGACTCCTTCAGCAGGGGGTTTTTCTTTGAATTATTTGACTTTGATTGTTCTGGGTTTTGGGGACCACCGCTTCAAAGTGCATTTCAAACATTAGGAATTATGCTGCTTATAATTATCATAAGCTGTAGATGCACTGTATTCTCTCAAAAGCTTTAAATGTGTGTTTGCAGCCTCTAAACACTAATCAAATGTTCTCCCTGAGACTTGAATGTCAGAAAAAGAAAGAAGAGAATGATCAACTTAAGAAATATGAATCTGAAACCATGACCTTTGAATATCATAGGCATTAAAACAGCAACAACAAAACTTCATGACCTATGGATACAACAGAAAGAGTCAACAAAATTTATAAAGCTGAGAGACTAGCGTGCTAGCTGAGAGTGGCACTATGTCTTACATTTTTATCACATCTCTCCGTTAAGCTGAGAGTGATTGTTAAAAAGAGACAACAGTCACAAAATGAAGTTACTTATGCCGAGCCCCGTGTAAGCAAGCCAAGATTTGATACTTAACCTGCTGCAGTTTCAGTTTCCCAGAATGTAACCTTTAACTGGTCAACCTGGAAATTACCTGGTCAGCACTAGAGAGATAATCCACCAAGTATACCCCTTCTTTTCCCCTTAGGAGGGCAACCTTTCCAGAAACAATGCATTCTTTGCTAATAATTTCATTTTCCCCACCCCTTTATGACTTTAAAACTTTTGTTTTTCTACAGCTGGACAAAGCAACTTTCTTTTCTTAACATTGATTTCAGAGAAGAAAAGAGAGAGAGAGAGAGAGAGAGTGAGAGAGAGAGAGAGACATCAGTGATTAGAGAGAATCATTGATCAGCTGCCTCCTGAGTGTCCACTACTAGGGATCTAGCCTGCAACCCTGGCATGTACCCTAACTGGGAATCTGGAATCAAACCATGACCTCCTGGTTCATAGGTCAGGTCTCAATCACTGAGCCATGCCATCCAGGCCAGAGCAGTTTTCTTTTTGCTAGTTGGGATGCTGCCTGATTCCTGAATCTTTTAATAGAGAAAATTGATCTTTAAATGTACCCAATTTAATTTTTGATATTTAACAGCATAAACCATTAGGATAGATCAGTGGTTCTCAACCTTCCTAATGCCGCGACCCTTTAATACAGTTCCTCATGTTGTGGTGACTCCCAATTTTCATTGTTACAAATTGAACATAATTAAAGCACAGTGATTGATCACAAAAACAATATGTAATTATATATGTCTTAGGCGACTCCTGTGAAAGGGTCGTTTGACCCCCCAAAGGGGTACCGACCCACAGGTTGAGAACCGCTGGGATAGATGTACATTTAGTAATAAATATATGTTTATTATAAAAAATACATGCATGATGTATAAACCAACTTCTCTTCTGGATGTGTTATCTCCAAAATTACATCAAAAAGTTTTTCTGAGGCCCAGTCACAGTAGTGGTTCAGTGGTTGAGCGTCAACCTATGAACCGAGAGGTCACAGTTCAATTCCTAGTCGGGGCACATGCTCAGGTTGCGGGCTTGATCATCGATTATACAGGAGGCATCCAACCAACAATTCTCTCTCATCATGGTTTCTATTTCTCTCTCCATTTCCCTTCCTATCTGAAATCAATAAAGACATACATATTTTTAAAGTTTTTCTTAGGATAATTGAAGTAAATTGTGTAAGATAAATTTATATACATTTTAAAAAATTATAAATATTTTAAGTACTTTGTGAACTAGGATAATAGGTTGAATTATAGCTATAAATGGTGGAAGTAAAAATTGAAAATATAAAACACAAAGATTCTTTTCATTGTTTCACTTTGGTTTCAAAATAGTTTGTATCTAAAATCTCTGAGGTATTAATACTGTGACTGCCTGGCTTTAATGTATACTCATTGTGATATGAGTGAAGATATCAAAACTTGGAAAAAAGCAACAATTTTTTTTTCATTAATATGTGATCTCTACCATCTTAAAAGTAATGCTCTAGGACAATACCAAAACAGAAGACACAAATGCATGATCAGGAGTTGATTTTTCTGTATATAAGCCTTCCCTAATAAATGAAAGGATAAATGTGAAATTCAACTGTATTTTATCAGTTATAAGGTATCATTGGATGCATTTTATCTTTATAAAATTATAATCATATTTACTAGTATATGCCCAGAGTGTTTTCAAATTGATCATGGGAGTAACAGGCTACTGAATACATTAAATCCCATAAAAGAAAATGTATGCGTTTGCTTTTCAAGGTAGTTTAACCCAAACAAATAATAACCTGCAAATATACCCAGCTTACTAAATGCTTCAGATAGCACAAGATGTAGATTCTAGAGCCCCAACCTAGACTTAAAGAATCACAATTTTGGGGCATCGTCCTAAGCAATTTATAGTTTAAAACCATGCCATGGACTTTTTGTACTCCACAAAAAGACTACCAATCATTTACTATGTCAAAAATGTCCTTAAATTGTTTTTTCTTTAGATATATGTGATGTCTTTTAAGCATGAATTTTGCTCTTATATTATTTCTAAGTATTTAAAAAGTCATAATTGCTTCATCCATTATATTTTCAAATTTATTTGTTTCTTCTTTCAAAATTGCAAAAGTTTATTTTAATAACTCTAACAAGAGGCATAGTTTGAAATTTCTATGTTACCATTTTATTTGAATTACTGTTTGGGATTATTCATTTTGTTTGTTTCACAAATTTGTATATAGTTCCTTTATAGTAATTACATTTATATATATTCAATGTCATGTATTATATAAAGATTGAATTTTGAACATTAAGTAGAGTTTGTAATGATCATAAACTAGAATCTGAAAAATAAGGGTTTTAATGTTCATTTTTAAGGCCAAATATGGATAGAAGCTGAGTTTTTACTACTAAATGGCAAAAAATAAATCTTTACTTATAAATATACAAGAGTAGATCTGATGGTTTACTGAAAAAATATGCTTACTCTTTAAAATGTTAAAATAATTCTATTGTTTACTATTAAGCTACCTCACTATAATATATAATATTGAACTGTTATTCATGTCATCTTTATTTAAATTTCATTTGGCTTTAGAAACATGCTTAAGGAATACAATTTATTTCATTTGGTTTATGGTCCATAAATTGTTTATTTCTTTCCAATGTCTGATTATTTTTATGTGCAGTAAAGCATGAGTTGTCAGCTGAATATGTTGAAATGTATGATCTTTAAAACTTTTATAAAGAACTCTGCAAATAGCACATCTTTTTCTATATAGTTTCAGCTAACAGTCAATGGGAAGTTAAAATTACTGCTACAGTTGGAGCCCATGTTTTATTAAAAAGTGTGAAAATAACTTCCGCAGCAAGCTTGCCTGCTCCAGATTATCCCTTGATTTAAAAGACTATTCACAAAATTGTTTTCAGTAAACATTTGATGATTTTGGCAGCTGAGACTGTGAGGTAAACTTAAGATCTTCTAATGGAATAGAGTGAGAACCTGGGAGGAGAACTAAATAGTCCTTCAAGACATTAGAAATGTGGAAAAGTTATTACCTACTGTCTAACACAGCCACTATTTATTTTCCCTTGAGGCTAGTTCCTATTTTAACTTGGCATCTATCATTTTGTTTCTCACTAATAGGAATTCCTATAGAAAATATTAAAATCATAAAAATAGAAACAAGCCATGCAAAGAGGAATAAGTATACTGCACATCAATTCTCTTATTATATAAACAATAATGATATGTAAAATTAAAAAAAGCGATATGGGAAATAATATAAATATGCTAAATTACTCATGTGATTTTGAAAAGACCTTAACAACTCTGTGTTTAATAAAATAGTATCTGTGTGGGTGACCTTGTGATGGGGAAGGAAGCAGCTATTTGAGTTGCTAAGTATTTTACAGTGTGACCCCCCTGCTCACACCGAGTCAGGATGGACATTTATGTAAGGACTTGAGTTTAGGATTTCTGCCATTCTTGTCATCAGTTCCTGCTTTGCTTTTCCCAGGGCACCTTTTGAAATAACCACTTGGCCTGGCCAGTATGGCTCAGTGGTTGAGTATTGACCTATGAACCAGGAGGCCATGTTCCATTTCCAGTCAAGGCACATGTCCAGGTTGTGGGCTCCATCCCCAGTAGGGAACATGCAGGAGGCAGCTAATTTATAATTCTCTCTCATCATTGATGTTTCTATCTCTTTCTCCTTCTCCTTTTCCCTCAGAAAGCAATAAAAATATGTATTTAAAAAAGAAAAAAACACTTGCAGTTAGCCCAAGAAAGGTGAATGGCCTCCGCCCACTGGCTTTTCAGTAACTAGTGCTTGCTACCCTGCTCACCATCTCCTGCCTGCTTGTGGTCTGGATGGAGGACTGGACAACCCTTCCCCTGGCTGGTTGTGTCCCCCATTCTGGGATCTGTAAGGAACAAATCTTGTGAGTTGACTTCTTGTGTGTGAGTGCACTGAAATGGTACCTTCAGTCAAAATGACCCTGGAGGTTTTGCTTCCCTAAGTAGGAGCTCAGATGCTGAGGAAGTTATGCCCACCCTGTGTAGGTGGCTTGTGCCTCCTCACTCAGCATCTGTGCATTTTTAATTTAATACGCCAGCTATGGGCCTCCCAACACAGACCTCCTCTGTTAATGAATCATTTCATTGCCAATGGAAATTCAATTTCTCTCTCTCTCTCTCACTCTCTCTCCCCTTCCTCCCTCCTTCCCTCCCTCCTGCTTCCTTCCACTCACTGAATTTTTACCACTAAAGCAGTTTAATATAAACAAACATAGCACAACAAAAACAACATTATCAAATATCACCACTTATGAATAACCAATCAATGAAAGTAAACTGGTGGGAGGGATACTTCGCAATTAATACTCCACATTATCAGACATTATATATTTCTGCTGTATAATTTTGGTGTTTTGAGATAGCAGTTCAAATAAAATAGCAAGCTATTACTAAAAAGCTATAGATTTAGATCGCAGTTCTGTCTCTGTTGCCCACTCTCTACAATATTATAGGTAAATAAAGAAGATTTAGAAGTTATACCAATTCCCTCTGCACTTGTAAAATGTACACAAAATAACATGTACTTGAGAAGATTGCTGTGATCATTAAATTAGAATGGTGTCCAGCTTATCTTAAACACTGCTGAAGTATTAGTTATTATCAATCAAATCACTTGCATTTGGCATGAGGCCTAACAAGGGACAGTAAATCTGTAGCGATGTGCTTTCACATGAGTCCAAACACAAGTGAAAATTGCAATCATTACTGAACTTAACTAAATTAGATACAATAAGAATACCTTTCAGGTCTTATATAAGTATGTCATTGAAGACAATGCACTAATTTTTTTGTTTTGTTTACATCTTAATTCCCCCAAAATTTAGCATATCATAGGTAAGAACAAGAGCTCTGGCATTAGAATTCCGGAGTTCATACCCTATTCTTTTACTGACTAGCTGTGTTACCTTAAGCACCTAATGTTTTTGTCTCAGTTTCTCTATCTATAAAAAGGAAGTCAAGACGTAATCTCACAGGCCTGTTGTGACTTAATTCATGAAAAACAAATACAACAAAGCCTGAGGTGTTGTGAAGGCTCAATGGAAGAGAAACTATTACTGTTAATGTTCTGAGCGGTGCTGTATAATTTCTTATTCTATCACATGCCATGTTGAGAATTATCTCTCAATAATTCTGTGATGTATTAACAGAGCCACTTGAGTGATGAGAAAAACATGGTTCAGAGAGACAAATTATAGTTGATTCATCTAGAATTTGAACTCAAGTCAATTTGGCCCCAGAAATACCCCCCCTCCATTACATCAGCAGATTGTGGGGCTGTCCAGGGAATCATGGGAGTGCTTGAAAGGGTCTGACAGATCAGAACTAGTTGTATAACTCTACTAAGATGTTAGATTCATTTTCCATTTTCATTCCCTCTTGATTTCTCCAGAGGTTATGAGAGATGTGCTATTGCAACGGATTGAAAGTACAGAGAGAAATATCCATGAGTTGCCTTCTATTATGTCAGACATTAAAAAGATCTGAAAATGTAAAATAACATCACTCTTCTTACTATATTTTGTTCCAGGAAATATACTTTTCAAAAACAGGTGACAAGCTAATGTACAAGAGATTATTGTTGTTTTACATAATTAAAATAAATATTTTTAAAATTCCTTACTTTTGATTTCTTATATGGAAAATATTGATAGATATAATCGACATAAACAAAAGCTGTATATGTTTAAGAATGTCTGAGAACATAAGTTTTCAGAATCAATACACTATGCCATTTTATTTCAATCAGCCACACAGATGGTGCGTATAACGGGTATTTCAATGGATTCTTCCCAACCAGATGTTGTTGTTTTTGTGGGGTTTTTTTTGTTTGGTTGTTTTGTTTTTTTTAAGAAAAACAACCCCAAAACTGCTTAACTCACATCCTTGGTTAAGGTATTCCTAATTATTAGACTACTCTGCCTTCCTCACCTAAGACTGGACCCAATTTAGGCATCTGAACTGAGCTAGACTCTCCCCTGGGAATCTAGAATTTAGATTCTGATGGATAAAGTAATTAAATGACTGTGAGAACTTAAAATGAAAACTCACTTGATATATGATCCAGCCTCGGTGACCTGGTGAGCCATAGTCACAGGTCACATGCAAGCTCCAAAATTACACAGGAGTGGAGGCAGCATGAGTAAGCAAAGAAAGCCAGTTTGCAAAAATAATCACAATCCTGGAGAGGTAGAGTGAAAATCCTGACAGTTGGCTTTTCTTTTTGTAATGCAAGTGCTTGACTTAAACTTTGATTGCCAAGGCATTCACTTCAAAAAGACATCAGCTTCAAAGATGGCTATTTCAAGATAAAGAGCCATTGAAGCTCCTTTGTTTCAAGAGATCTTGATTGATTTTGATAACTGACCATTTGGGTTACTTTTCTCTTTTTTCCTTCTTCCAAGCTCTAAGTTCCCTCCCTTATGTTTTAAATTCACCAATAATAAGTGGCCTACAAAACTCTAGCCCCCACAACCCTGGACCCTAATAAAATCAGAACACAAGGCCCAGGCGCTCTCCCCCATCCTCCAGTGACCCTGCTATGTCCCCCTCCACCTCACCAGGTGCTCTGTTTACTTCAGGGGCAGTAAGTAATAAACTTTTTTTTTCCTTCAAAGTTTCCTGATAGATACTGCATTCATAATAAGAATCACAAGCCCTAGCCGGTTTGGCTCCGTGGATAGAGAGTTAGCCTTTGGACTGAAGGGTCTTGGGTTCCATTCTGGTCAAGGGAAGGTACCTAAGTTGCAGGGTAAATCCAGGCCCTGATCAGGGCGCATGCGGGAGGCAACCCAATCAATGTCTCTCTCTCACATTGATGTTTCTCCCTCTGTCTCGCCCTTTTCCTTCTCCTCTCTCTAAAAAATAAAAATCAATGGAAAAATATCTTCTGGTAAGGATCAACAACAACAACAACAAAAAGAACCACAAGAATTGGTTCAGTCATTACAACGCTCTGGGAAGGGGGTGTCTATGAGAAGATGACTGGGGGCCTAGGTGAATGACCATGGAGAGAGAAACAGAGGTGATCATTTCTCTGCCAAGTCAGAAAAAGCAAACTTGATTAACAACATCCAGAGCCAGTCTCCCTGGGCGTGGCCAAATTTTAATTCCTGACTTCGGATGTTCCTAAGTGGGCTGTGTTTCTTTCCAATCGATCTTTCTCTTTTGGATATAGATCACATTGAGAATGTATCTTTCTACAATAAATTTATTCTCATTGAAATATAATACACATAGGAGGGCATACAGATTTTAATATATACAATAATGATGTTTACAAAGCAAAAGCATTTGTGTAGTCACTGTCTAGCTCCAAAATTAAAACATCACTAGCATTCTAGATGCCTTGCACATTCCTTCTTTAAGTCACTGGTTCCCCTACCAAAGAAAGCCTTTACTTTAACTCTTATCCCTAAAGATTACCTCCATTATTCAGAACCTGAAATAATTAAATGATATGAGATTTTATCTCTGTGAGTGGCTTCTTCTACACAACATTATGTACATGAGATTTACCTATGTCATAATATAGAGCAGTAATTGAATCTTTTCAATGCTGTACAGTATTGCATTGGGTCTATATATTAACATTTGTTGATGCGCATTGCAATGTTTCTGGTTGGGAGCTATAATGAGTAATGGCACTATAAACATCCATGTTCTTATCTTTGGATGCAGATATGTATATGAGTTATTTCTATGATACATACACATATATCTAGGAGTAGAATGCCTGAAAATATTCTCAGTTTTGCAATGTCTCTCTTTTTTTATTGGACTGAAGGACTCTACAGATTCTGATATGATCACTTTGCCATAATTACAGATATGTGTGTGTGTGTGTGTATGTGTGTGTGTGTATATACACATCTACTCTAATAAAAGACAAAAATAGTAATTGGCGTAGGATGCTACCCTTTTCGTTGGCTAATCAGGGCTATATGCAAATTAACTGCCAACGAAGATTGGCAGTTAACTTCCAACGAAGATTGGCAGTTAACTGCCAACAAGATGGCGGTTAATTTGCATATGTAGGCACAATGCAGGGAGGCGAAAGGGAAAGCAGGAAGAAGCCCTCTGCCACTGACAGTGATGAGAAACCCAGGGGGGAGCTAAGAGCTGGGGGGCAGCCATGATCGGAGAATCAGGTGCCTTTTCCGCCCTGGCCAGTGATAGCAGGAAGTAGGGGTGGAGCCAGCGATGGGAGCTGGGCACGGTCGAAGCTGGCAGTCCCAGGAGCTAGGGGTCCCTTCCCTGGGCCTAAAGCGAAGCCCACGATCACGGGGCCGCTGCCACTGCAGGTCCCCACTGCCTGGGCCGGATGCCTAGGCCAGAGGCGTTAGGCCTGGGCAGGGGCGGAGCCTGCAACCGCGGGGAGCTGGGGGTCCCCTGCCCAGGCCTGACACCTCTGCCGGAGGCCCCAGGCCCCCTCAAGGGGCCAATCCGGTGATTGGTGATCGGGGCGTGATGAGGGTCAGCTCCTCTGGCTGAGGCATCAGGCCTGGGCGGGGGGTTGGGGGTCCCCTGCCCAGGCCTGAGGCCTGGGCCAGAGGCATCAGGCCTGGGTGGGGGGCAGAGCCAGGGATTGGGGGGATATGATGGTCCCCTTGCCCAGGCCTGAAGCCTGGGTCAGAGGCGTCTGGCTTGGGCTGGGGGTGGAGCAAGCGATCAGAGGGAGATGGGGGTCCCCTGCCCAGGCATGATTCCTGGGCCAGAGGCCTCAGGCCTGGGCGGGGGCCAGAGCCAGTGATCGGGGGGAGATGGGGGTCCCCTGTCCAAGCCTGACA
>NW_006294876.1:307222-309517 GCF_000327345.1 Myotis davidii | reverse complement strand
TGGGGGTCAATGCCTGTATGTGAGAGGGGGCAGGCTGGGCTGAGGGACACCCCCCCCCACACCCAGTGCATGAATTTCGTGCACCGGGGCCCTAGTATATAATATTATATATAATTTCCTGTGATTTGCTTTTTCTGTTCTTAATCTTTTGATGGACAGAGTTATTAATTTAAAAACACTTTAGCCGAAACCGGTTTGGCTCAGTGGATAGAGCATCGGCCTGTGGACTCAAGGGTCCCAGGTTCGATTCCGGTCGAGGGCATGTACCTGGGTTGAGGGCACATCCCCAGTGGGAGGTGTGCAGGAGGCAGCTGATCGATGTTTCTCTCTCATCGATGTTTCTAACTCTATCCCTCTCCCTTCCTCTCTGTAAAAACTCAATAAAATATATTTAAAAAAAAATAAATAAAAACACTTTAGTTTAATACTGTTTTCTTTAACCGTGACTTCTGTGTCCATTCAAAAACACATCAATATTCTCCTATATGTATTTTTCCAAAGCTGTGTTGTTTTAACATATACCTTTAGATCTACAGTCCACTCAGATGGGGTTTATTTTGAATACGGAATTAAATGGGCGCCAAGGTCTACTTTTTTGTGAAATGTATGTTTAATTTATGAAGAACCATTTGTTAAAAAGATCAAGTTTATAACATTGCATGGCATGGCCACACTGACATTGTATTAGTCAGATGGCTGTATATATGGGAAATAATTGTGGTCTCGGTTTTATTCCATTATTCTATTGGCTTGTTCTTGAATCTATATCACACTATTCCCTCTCTTACTATGTAGCATTCTAATTACTTTGGATATCAAACATCGTTAGCCCTCCAACCATATTTTCCTTCAGGATTGTCTTGACTATCCTTGAATATGTGCATTTCCACATAAATTTTACATTCAGATTGTCAATTTACACAAACATACAAGCGTATATTCGCTGCTGAATTATTTTAAATGGGGATTCTACTGAATCTACAAATCTATTTGGAAAGAACTCTCATATTCACTGTTTTATAACCCTTGATCATAGCATGTATCTCCTCTTATTCATTTTGTTTGTTTACCCCGCACAATATTTTGAGGGGTTTTTAATTCTATATCTGTAGATCTATTAAGTTGCTTATGTACACAGTCCTCTTACCTTCAATAACATTTTTATTTTTTCTTTGCCGTTTCTTACTTTCCTATTTCATTTTCTTTGCAGTGATAGGAATTTCTTATATAATGTTAACTGGAAGTGTTGATGAGTCATTTTTTTTTTTTTTTTGATGAATCATTCTTGAGTTGCCCTTGATTTCTAAAGGATGTATAATGGGTTATTCCTCAACTTGACTGATAGAAATAAAACATTATTTCTGGGTGGCTATGAGGATGTTTCTGCAAAGGGATGAGTATTTCTTTCATTAAATTAAGTGAAGATCTGCCCTGACCAATGTAAGCATGCTTCATCCAATCCATTGAAGGCCTGGGTAAAACAAAAAGGTGAAGCATGAGAAAATTAGCTCACTTTCTTCTTGAATTGGGACATACAGTCTCCTCCCTTCAGCCATAGCAGCTCCTGGTCTTCCAGCATTTGAACTCCAAGACTTACAACAGTAATTCCCCTGGGTGATACCACCAGCTTTCACTGAGTGATACCACCGGCTTTCTGGGTTCTCCAGCTACAAGGTATTATATTGTGGTATATAGCTTGTCCTCCACAATTGCATGAACCAATTCCCATAATCTCTTTTATATTATCTCTATCTCTCAACATGTCTATCTTATTATTTTTGTTTTTTGGGAAAACCTGACTAATAAATACAGGGATATTTTTACTATTTTACCAATAAATATAAATGTTTAGTTTAAATACTGTATCTGCTAAAGAAATTGCTCTTATCTATCTAGTTGGCTTAACATTTTATTATGAATTGTGTTAAATTTTATCTGATATTGTTTCCTATGTATTGAGAAAATGAAAGAAATCTCTTATAGTCTATAAAATTTTTGAAATTTATTGTATTTCAAACTTAAACCAACCTTGCGTTTTCTGAAGCAGACTCAATTTTATTATTTTTATATGTTGCTTGATTCATTATGCTGCTATTTTTAGGATTTTTGCATTTATGTTTACAGGAAAAACTGGATTCAGTTTTTTTGTGTTTTTTTAGTATCATTACTTGGCCCTGATAAATCATTCTTATTTTTCCTATTTTCTAGGAAAATTTTTCTAAAAATGCTGTTGTTTCAAATTTAAATATTTGAAAGTATTTGTAGCTAATGCTGGAAGGCTTAGGTTTTTTCTTT
>NW_006294876.1:297442-306656 GCF_000327345.1 Myotis davidii | reverse complement strand
AGGGAAAGATTTTAGTGGTATTTGACTTTTTAAGTCAAAAGATCTCTAAGTATAAAGAGATACAGCAATTTATGTTGAATTTTATAATGCCTTACCAGATCATGTGGCCACCTCCAATGCAGTTGTGATGTTAAAATGCAAATATACATTGTAGAAGCTAATAAAAAAGAATGTGAGATGTCAGACTGTGTCTAACATTTTGGGTTTATTTCAGAAAATAATTATGTGTGGTACCAGGTATACATGTAGACATTTAGAAAGAAAAAAAAATAATTGTAAGATGGAGTTGTTAACAAGAAAAAGGCCAATTGAGTACCATCTAAAAGTTGTCAAAATATAAATTGTTGTATTAGTTTCTAATTGCTGCTATAACAAGTTACCACAGAGTTGGTGGCTTAAAGCAACACAAATTTATTGCTTGCAGTTCTGGAGGTCAAAAGTCCATAATGAGTTTTACAGGCTGAAATCTATTAATTGGCAGAGCTATGTTCCTCCTGGAGACTGTGACGAATCTGTTTCCTTGCTGTTTCTAGTAATTAGAAACTACCTACATTCCCTAGCCTATAGCTCCTTTCTCCATCTCAAAACTTATTGCTCCAACCTTTGCTTCTACTATCACATAACCTTGTCTCTAACTTTGATCTGGCTACTCCCCTAGTAAATGGACCTTCATGATTATATTAGGCCCATCGGAATAACCCTCCTACTTTTAAGATCCTTAAATACATTTGTGAAATCCTTTCTGCTATATAAATTAATGTATTTACACACCCTGAGGACTGGGGCATCATCATTCAGCCTGCCACCATGAATTTGTTAAATGTATAGAAATATTCAATGGCTAAGCTCAGTCCAAAGAATGGTGGCTTTCTGAGAAATAATATAATTTTGATGTCACACAGAAAATGCAACATACTAATGTTAATCTGGCACAGGATAGTCTTAGTCCAGAGCACTAATTTATGTACCTAAAATATCAGACTGCAATACTTTTTCCAAAATAAGCAGAAAACCCATTCCTTATAGATGGAACTACATAGAATGCCAATTAAAAAATGATAGATTCTGCCAGCCAGTGTGGGTCAATGGTTGTGCATCAATCTATGAACCAGGAGACCACAGTTCAATTTCTGGTCAGGGCACATACTCTGGTTGCAGGCTCCACCCCCAGGGGGCATGCAGGAGGCAGCTGATCAATGATTCTCTCTCATCATTGATGTTTCTCTCCCTCTCCCTTCCTCTCTGAAATCAATAAAATAATATCTATTTTAAAAATGATAGGTTCTGAGTATGCAATCAGAAAAAGATTTAGTTACATAATAAAATGCTTTACTGTTAATGAAAAAACTTATAATAAAACATCCACATCTATACCAGTAGATGACATCACTAAAAAGATCACAATACTCATAATTCATTACTGAAGATTCTTTCTTCCTTGTGAATTTATAACATTAGCATAATAAACTTTGGTTCTGGGTCTGTTCTCTGTATCATTCCATTTTACCAATCCTTCTTCTAAAGATAGTCTCCAATATGCCTGTACTTACTAGCCTGAGCATACGTCTACCTCATTAAAATCTCAGTACATCTTCACTATGAAATGTGCTGGCTTTAGAGTTTTAATGTCTAATAGCAGTATTTCATTTATTTCTGGAGCAGCAGAGAAATGGGGGTGGGGATGAAGTGCAAGCAGGAATCACATCTGAGTCAAAGGTTCATGACCATGAGCATGGCCCTGACTCCTCATGAAAAACAGTGTGGAAAGTAGAGATATTACATCTGCATGGACACTCATTTATGATATGCTTTCCACATAAATAAAAAAGATCACACTGAAAACAGTCTAATTTTTGACTCAGTAAAAGGAAGAACTCACAGAACAACTTATTCTAGCCCCAAATTGACCAAGCTTTCTTCAGGATATAATTGAGTTCCCTGTTACTAAAAGACCTCAAACATTAACTAAATTATTTGGCAGAGAAGCTTCTAGCTTCAGATTAATGTGAGGTCCCTATAACCTTTGAATTTCTCCCAAAGCTGAGATGTTCTGTTTTTAGAATAGAAATATCAGCTTTAGAAAAGATACAAACTCCAGCCTGGGCAGAGCTGATCTCCGTGTTATATTTAAACTCGCCTTCTGACTGAGTCACACATTCACCAAGAGAATGGAATATAATTACACCTTTTACTTGTAAAAGCATTTTGAGCAAAGTAGGAGAGAGGGAGTCTTAATAAAACGGAAGAAAGATAACTTGAAGAGTTATCACATATGAAATGCCTTAAAGGGCATTGCCTGGCCAATATTTCAATTGGCTGTGTTTTTAGCTAACTTCTCTGTTCTCTTAGTCCTAGTACTTATTGAGATGTGAGATGTGAGTGTTAGTAGTAAATGCAGAATTTTGTGCTACCAGAGAGAATAAGAAAGCAAAATTAAAACTAGATGTAATTTGCACATTAGATACAATAATTAATATGAGAAACAATAAGTGATTAACTCTATTCAAAACAAAAGTTCAGTGACAGTGTCTGATAGCTAAAATAACTATACAACTAGAATTCTAATTGCTTAGTAGACAAAGTACAATGCTACCTTTAAAGTCTTTTAGTTAATAGGAGTTGAGTAGGAAAAATAATGCTATGATATATACTACCCATTACTTTCTGACATATAAATATAATAATAAAATTTAATTTTACTTTTTCAGGGTGAAGAATGGGTTGGAAACAAACATTTACGTAGGGCACAGTTGAATATTATTTAAATGAGAATTAGGCATTTGAGTGAAGATAAAGTCACCAGTTACCTGTGACCCCCAAAAGTCTTGCCTCCTACATACTTGTGTAGTCTCTCTGACACTGATTAGGGTCAACCTCTACAACCAATAAGAATATTATAGAAATTATGGAGTGTGACTTTTATGAAGGTTTCTATCTGTGTTCTCTTGGATTGTTTGCTCTAGGGAAAATCAGCTTCCACATCACGTGGAGGCTCAAGTAGAAGCCCAAATGGAAAAAAGCTGAAGCCTCCTGCCAACCACCACCAGCAGATAGGTAAGTGTCTTTCACATCCAGTTAAAATTTCAGAAGATGGAAGCTCCTGACAACACTTCTTATATGTGACTTCATAAGAAAACCTGGGCCAAAGCTAGCCAATCTGGCTATTCCTGATTTCTTGACATACACAGAGAAAGAGAGATATTAAGTACTATAATTATTTAAGTTGGTGAGTTTTGTTATACCAAGTAAAATATACTATTTGTATAAATAGCAAATATTTGTGTAAATTATGTTCATCAGTTCACTGAAACAATGCCATAGTTACTTAATCTCCTCTACAAAGTTAGTACAAGGTTCAGAATTATATTATAGAGCAGCGGTTCTCAACCTGTGGGTCGCGACCCCTTTGGCAGTCGAATGACCCTTTCACAGGGGTCGCCTAAGACCATCCTGCAAATCAGATATTTACATTATGATTCATTACAGTAGCAACATTACAGTTATGAAGTAGCAACGAAAATAATTTTATGATTGGGTCACAACATGAGGAACTGTATTTAAAGGACCAGAAGGTTGAGAACCACTTAGAGTCTTGTGAAGATGAACCAAGTTATTGCATGCAAACTAGAGGCTACCTGGAACATGAGCAAGAGGGATTGATGTCCTTATAAAAGCCATATATCAGAGATAGAATAGAGACAGGTAGAACCATAGATCATAGAGATCAAACATTTCTTCAAGGAAAAGGAAAGATTTATTTCCTGACCAGAGTAATAAAGATAATGTCTCCTCCTGTGGAAAGATTGAGTTTGTTGGGTAGCAGCTGGCTTTAAAAGATCATGAAAAGTATTGCTCAGATGTTTTTCTTAATTTTACATGTATAGCAATCACCATTGTATTGTAAAAGAAACATTTCAATTTATCACATTTTCTAATTGGCTAATAAAGATGTGTAGAAAACATCTTCCAAATTCCAAAATGCTTTCTATAAAAAATAGTCATGGATGTGTAAACACTTAGAACTTTATGGCGATTCATCCCAGTGAAAATTTTTTTTACTAATAAAATATTGCTTAAATAAAATGGATACAAGCATGTAAAGGAATAATGAGTCAGTAAAAATGACATGATGTGGCTAGCCAGCATGGCTCAGTGGTTGAGTGTTGAATTATGAATCAGGAGGTCACTGTTCAATTCCCAGTCAAGGCGCATGCCTGGGTTGTGGGCTCGGGTCCCCCGTGTGGGGGCCTACAGGAGTCAGCCAATCAATGATTCTTTTTGAAATCAATAAAAAATATTTTAAAAATGAGGGAAATATTAAAAAATAACATGGTGTATGAGCACCTAATTATGTGGAAAATGAGGACAAATCATTGCTCAGTGGAACAATTTTGCCAGTGTATCAGTTGAATCCATTTAAAAATCCATAAGTAAAAAAAAATCTGAGTGGACACATACTAGTACTTATTATTGACAATGGTAAAATATCCATCAAGCCTTTGTATACGAGGAGCCTTCCAAAAATGTCATCTGAGTAAGAGGCAGAATCAAAACCAGACTGAAATCAAGCAGATGAAATTCAAATCCTAGTTTGGCTCTTATTTGTACCTTGGGGAATTTATTTACTAGTAACTTTTGTGGCCCTTTATATGCTCCTCTCTAACATTTGAAAACAAATAAAGTAATCACATAAGATTTGGTCAGTGTATTATTGTCTGGTATTAAATAAACTGTAGCTTATATTATTATTATTGTCAGTATTATTAATATACTGGAGAAGCCTTTCAGAATTATGTTTTAATACATTAATGACCACCTTCTCTAAGTACAAATGAACACATTATACATCTAAGTAGATATCTTACTTCACTCTGACATAATACTTTTAAATGCCCTGTATTATTGAAGAAAGAAGAAACTAAATAATTTTTTAATATATTTTATTGATTTTTTACAGAGAGGAAGGGAGAGAGATAGAGAGTTAGAAACATCGATGAAAGAGACATCGATCAGCTGCCTCCTGCACATCTCCTACTGGGGATGTGCCCGCAACCCAGGTACATGCCCTTGACCGGAATCGAACCTAGGACCTTTCAGTCTGCAGGCCGACGCTCTATCCACTGAGCCAAACTGGTTTCGGCAAAACTAAATAATTTTTAAATTTAATAGTTATTAGATTAAGTATATATCATCATGCATTTCCATTTTTATTACTTCATTATCTTTTTTGTTCACTCTTTACAAAAAATCCTTCTTCATCTTAAAATGAGCCAAACTAATTATTCTTCAATTTATGTACTTACGTTTGAATCCCTTAAATTAATTGCATTGGAAACAAAATAAACTGTGGAGAATAAACCTTACATTTGCTATGGATAATTGTAAGTTTTAGAAGGTCTGGATTTCTCACTGAATTTGAAACAAGTTTTGGGTATGAAGTGGTATATGTTTGAAATATACTTAATATTACTTAGAAAATAAATGTTCACATAAAAAAGTATTAAAATATCTTTAAATTATAAACTCAGATTATACTGCTAGATAAAATTGGAAATATTAGACACAAATACTTTATAAATAAAATGTTAGACCAAGAAGAAAGTTAATACTGACATTTTCTGTAGTAAATACAGCATTTTGTGAAATAAACAATAACTGGCCATTATCACTCAATCATTGAATACATATTTTTTTCACATTCAAAATGATTGAGGTCTACATTCCAGTATCTAAATCAAAAGCCAAATAAATAGCTTGTAAATATTAACATAAAGGAATAATTAATGTTTCAGAATTACATCATGATACCCTAAATAAGTATTCATCACAAGTACCATTGCCTTTCATAGCCCTACTTTTCCTTTATTCAAACAAAATGCATTAAGCCATCACTGTGTTAGTTCACATTTACTCTTATAATAATACTAGTGGTCCAGTACACAAATTCATGCACATTGAAAGGAAATTAATTAGAAGAAATATTTTAATATCACTATTCACCCTTTCTCTATAATAGAAGTGTCAATCAACCAAATTTACAATCGACAGTGACAGATAGAAACATACATGTGTGATTGATGCTAGTGAGAGCTTTATATGTATCTCCCATGTGCAAGTCAACTTAGCAATATATATATATATATATAGAATAAACTTGCTTAACTAGACCTGCAGCAGTGTTTGACTATATTCTGCGTAGTGAGAAAACCTGAAGCCATTTTTGAGGTCAACTATTTACTTCTTTTCAGTTGGGTCAAGTTTCTCAGCTTTCTAAATCTCCATTTTTCGGCTAATGAAAAGAAAATAGGATTCCACCGAGTCTCCTATCTACCCACTCCAGGACTTCTGTGAGGATCAAATGAGGTGAGGAATGGGAAAACACTTCACAGATATTTGGTTAAAGTGTGAAATGTTTCCACCTGGCTGTAAAGCAAGTCATGTTCCTGGGCTGAAGAAACTGCAAGGAGGCTAGCTGATAGGGAAAGGAAGCTGGGTGTTGCTAGGTGACATCATTACCCATCACCCGGCACCAAAAGCAACCATTTCCAGGCTGGGCTGGGCTGTGGGCTGAATATTGCACCATGGGGTCTCGGCAGCGCCTGGTGTGATTTGGTGGGCTGTCACTCCAGGGTGTGGTGGGGGGCCTGTGTTCCACTTGTGGGAAGCCAAGCGTTGCTTTATCGGCGCCAAGTTCGCGCTGCTTTTTCTCTGTAAATGGCCAGTGCGTGTCACAGCAGCTCCTGCATTGAGCATCTGCCCTTTGGTGGTCAGTGTGTGTCATAGCAATCAGTCGGACGGGCAGAGGGACACTTAGCATATTAGCCTTCTATATATATACTAGGGACCCGGTGCACAAAAATTTGTGCACTGGCGGGGGAGGGGGGTTGGGGGGATGTCCCTCAGCCCCACTTGTGCCCTCTCACAGTCTGGGACCCCTAGGGAGATAACTACCTGCTGGCTTAGGCCTGCTCCCTGGGTGGCAGCTGGCAGGCTCAATCCCTCAGTGCCTGCCCCGCCTCCCGGGTCATGCACACAGCAGGGCCGATCTGGGAGTTCGGGCAATGTCCCAGGTTGGGTCATACACAGGACGCCCAGGCGGGCTGGCTGATCGCTGCTGCCCTGCCCGGCCACCCCAGGTCAGGTCTCACATGAGATGCCCAGATGGAGGCCTGCCTGGCCGATCGCTGCTGCACTGCCCAGCCACCCCGGGTCAGGTCGCACATGGACGCCCACCACCCCAGGTTGCAGATAGCAGGCTTGGATGGTGGCAGGTCAGGCAGGATGGCACTGTCCCGCCCCACTGCCCGGGGTTGCAAATTTTAGGCCCAGATGGCGGTGGGGCAGGCGGGATGGCACTGTCCCACCCTGCCTACAGTATGCAAATTAGTCACCATCTTTGTTGGCGGTTAATTTGCATATTGCTCTGATTAGCCAATGGGAGGCATAGCAAACGTATGGTCAATTACCATGTTTGTCTACTATTAGATAAGACTAGAGGCCTGATGCGCGAAATTCATGCAAGGGGCTTGGTCCTCACAGCCCCAGTTGCTTCGGCCCTCGCAGCCCCAACTTCGTCCAGAAGGTCATCCAGACAGTCGTCCAGAGGTCATCTAGGTGGTCGTTCTGCTGTTTAGTCTAATTAGCATATTAGCTCTTTATTTTATAGGATAGATGAGGACAATACTAACTTCAGTTTTAAATATGGCAATTTACATGTGACAAAACATATATGGAAGCATTCTATAAGAGTAGTGCGTAATCTTGAAAATAAAACTATACACTTTCTGATCCTACCCTGTGAGTGTGTGCTAGACTCAGTAGCTGATTTCTAATAACAATATAGCAGAACTGAGGGCATATCTCTTCTAAAATTGTTACAAGAAGTCTGCAGTGTTCATCTTGTGTGTCTTTCTCTTTCTTCTTCCCTCCCTCTTAGATCAATCATTCTTAAAGAAGTCAGCTACTGCCTTACAGAGAACCTTACCCAAGTGTTGAAGAGCTAGGAACCTAAGTCCAATAACCAGGGAGGAACTGAAGCCTACAGACAACTATGTGTGAGGTTGGAAGTGGATTTTCCAGTCTTAACTAAGCCTCAGTATGAATGCAGGCAACAGAGCTGTTGTGAGACGCCCAGAGTATGGACCACACAACTAAGCCATTCCTAGACTCCAAATCTTCAGAAATTGTGTGAGATAATAAATAATGTTTTAAGCCATCAAGTTTGGCAAAAGATGATGCAGGTAGGAAAAAATAGAATTTGTTAATATAACTTTGGATGCCCAAGTGCTATGGTATATGTCACTTTACCTTTTAGAACTTTGTTCCCCATTTTCAAAAACAATTCTTACTTCTCTCTATCTTGCAGATTAATTCTGATGTTTAAATATTCTCAAGCATCCAATATTTTATCAAGCAAATGGGCTTGTAAAAAGAAATCAGTAAGTGGTATATATTATAATTTGATATATATTATGGAGTGGTATATATTATGATTTATTGAGTATTAGTAGCCCGGTGCACGGATTCATACACCAAAGGGGTCCCTCAGTCTGGGCTGCACCCTCTCACAATCCAGGACCCCTTGGAGGATGTCAAATTGCTGGTTTCAGCCCAATCTCCCCAGGCCAGGTTGAGGGACCCGACTGGTGCACAAATGTGTGCACTGGCTCTCTAGTATGCATATAAGACCTTTGGTTAATTTCTTCCCCTCTCCCCCTTCACTCTGAGATTCATCAGTGTGTTCCATGTTGGGTTTTTTTTTTTATATTTTTTATTGATTTTTTACAGAGAGGAAGGGAGAGGGATAGAGAGTTAGAAACATCAATGAGAGAGAAACATTGATCAGCTGCCTCCTGCATAGCCCCTACTGGGGATGTGCCCACAATCAAGGTACATGCCCTTGACTGGAATTGAACCTGGAACCTTTTAGTCTGCAAGGCAACGCTCTATCCACTGAGCCAAACCAGTTAGGGCATTTTCATGCCTGTGTGTTGAACATCTGCCCCAAGTGGTCAGTGCATGTCATAGCCACCAGTCTAATGGTTGGGTGGTTGCTTAGGCTTTTATATATATAGACTAGAGGCCCGGTGCACAAAAATTTGTGCACTCGGGGGGTGGGGTCCCTCAGCCCGGCCTGTGCCCTCTCGCAGTCTGGGACCCCTCGGGAGATAATGACCTGCTGGCTTAGGCCTGCTCCCAGGTGGCAGAGGGCAGG
>NW_006294876.1:256689-297097 GCF_000327345.1 Myotis davidii | reverse complement strand
CTTAAGGTCCCAACTGCTCCTTTTCTTCTTCTTCTTTTTTTTTTTTTATTCTGGGCCAGCTTTAGCGCTGAGGCTTGGCTCCAGCTCTTAGGCCTCCGCTGCTGAAACCAGGTTTCTGGCCTTTGTTTACAATGTTGCAATCCTGCTGGCTGACTAAAGCAGGTTTCTGGGTTTGGTTTTTTTTGGCTTCTATATTTGTTAAAATGTTTCAAACTGCAGGCTCAGAAGCCTGCAGCGGCAGGTGGAGAACGTTAGAGTCCTCTGTCACTTAAGCAAGCAAGCCTCATGTTAGTTTCAAGCTGCCTGGCTGCCGGCCGCCATTTTGGCTGGCAGTTAATTTGCATATCGCCCTGATTAGCCAATGGGAAGGGTAGCGGTCGTACGCTAATTACCATGTTTCTCTTTTATTAGATAGGATTATTTCAAAATTTTATTTTTATGTTGAACTATTCAAAACAGAAGAATAAAAATAATTAAAGTAATTCCATGATATCTCTACCCAACAGTGTTTCCTAACTAGGGTTTAGCTTGGATAATTTTCATATATGTTCCAAACCTATAAAAAATTTAGATTAGCTAAGAAAGAACTATAATGCCACCACAAAATGTAAACTGTCTCAATATCATAAGAAAGCATTAGACATTGTTAAGTTGAGAATTAAAAAGAAAAGTGTCATCTTAACCTTTTTTAACTTCGGGATTTCTAATAGCAGAGGGTTAGAATGTCGTTTTGTAGGTGATTGACCTTACCACTAGGAAGAGCACCCATTCTCCTCTCCTTCCCAAACAATGCTGAGAAGAGAGTGTGCTTTGTTATCTTCTAGCTTCTAAGTGGTTTTGAAAAGGTAGGTGAAAAAAGAGTTAAGTGTCTTTTTATAAACAGAGCAACACATACCCAGTAACACTATTTTGACAGTTACCACTCAAAATAACGACGCATTAGGAAAATGTTTAAAGATGTAATCATGACCTTCAGCTCTCATTCTAGTTTTTCTGTAATGCAAACAAAGTTGATTTTGTTTTGTTGATTAATTTTCCGAGGGACTGTGCATTTTAAGTCAAATGAACAGAATTTTGCAATATGCGCACTGAATTTAGACAGGTATCTGGAGAAAATTCTGCTCATCTCTAAGAGAAACAATGTCCTCATTCCTCCCACTACTTCAGAGGACACAGCCAGCAGGTTTCCTCGAGGTGAATGCTCACCAAAAGGGCTGTGCTCTAGGAAGTCACAAGCTTCCTAACAATCTCTTTTGTCATTTGCTGATATGACAACTGAAATGCATGATACTTGGCTCCTTTATGGGCTAGATAATTTAATGGGTCTATTTTATAAGAGGATGTATCCCATAAAGGACATAATCTAATAGCATATATGAAAGCAGAGGGATTTATGCATGTGACCACAAGTTGTCAGAACTTGTTACCATTGGGAATCTGGGGAAGCACTTGAGAATATAGATAAATATATACCATGGACTTTTGGACAACATACAGGCAGGTCCACACATAGGTATTTTTTTTTTCCAATAAATACTTGTACGGTTTTATTTTGTAATATACTTTATTGATTTTTTACAGAGAGGAAGGGATAGGAATACAGAGTTAGAAACATCGATGAGAAACATCAATCAGTTGCCTACTGCATACCCCTTACTGGGGATGTGCTTGGAACCTAGGTACATGTCCTTGACTGAAATCGAACCTGGGACCCTTCAGTCTGCAGGCTGATGCTCTATCCACTGAGCCAAACCAGTTAGGGCTGTACTTATTTTTTTAGCCAAGGTTAGGAGTCCATAAATACAGAAGAATGACTATATGCATTGATATATACAATCTATAATAAAAGTGTAATATGCTAATTAGACTGGACATCCTTCCAGACATCCTTCCATCCTTCCAGACAAAGCCGGGGCTGCGAGGGAAGCCCAGGTCCCAGGTGTCTACCGGCAACCACAGGGAAGCCTGGGTCCTGCGTGCCAGAGGGAAGCCAGTGCCGGCAGCCAGGGTAAGGAAGGCCTACTCTTGTATGATTTTCATGCATTTGGCCTCTAGTCTATATATTAAAGGCTAATATGCAAAGTGTTCCTGCAGGAGTTTGGGAGACCGAGAGTTCTATTGCTTCCTATGATGTGCACTGACCACCAGGGGGCAGCGCGGATTGAAGGAAGGCCCCGGTCCAGCAGCCAGAAGGCCCCGATAGGCCCTGATCACCGGCCAGGCCTATGGACCCAACCCATGCATGGATTTCATGCACTGGGCCTCTAGTGTTATATAAAGGACTTAAGCATCCACACATATTGGCATCCACAGGAGTCCTGGAACTAATCCACCCACAGATTCTGAGGGACAACTTAAGGTTTGGGAGAATGAAGTGTTATATGTGGATTTTCAACTGGATAGGGGACTGAAGGGGTGTCAGTGCCCCTAAACTCCATGTTATTCAAAGGCCAAGTGAATATAGGAAAATATTACCAGAAGAAAGAAAACACAAATATTTTATACATATATATTCATATAATATGATACATCACTGCTCTGTGTTTGAACTCAGCTGTGTGAAATGTGGATATATGCATGGTTAAATGAGTACCGCCTTTGGCTTTAGCTTTTGTCATCTCAAAAGTTAGTGTTGAAATATCTTCCTATGATAAATTATGTTGTATAGTGATACAGATTTAATTTGATTATGATGTAGCTATGATATGTATTAGTTTCCTGAATTTATAAAAATGTAAAATATAATGGCAATTGTGGATCTACTTTCCTGAAAAAAATGTAGATATGAAAAAATGATCACAAAACAGAATATAGTCTTAAAGGCAAGAGTGAAAGATAACCACAGGGTTTATGAAGACCTTGTAACTTCAAATGGTTTCTTGCCAAGAGATGCTTTCTCCATACTGATAAAGTACCTCAATTTATATTATCAAAGTGGGAGCTTCTGAAATTTGAGGCTGAAGAAAGGGAGGGGAAAGTCTGCAAACAATTGGAGATACAGAACAGAAAGATGAAGTTCAAGTGTTCCAATTTTAAAATTGGAAACTGCTTCTCAGAGAAGAGCTGGATAAATAATGGCCAGGTTCTATATAATACTGGTGTTACATTTTAATTACATTTTGATTTAGATAGAATCTTTCAGGTTGGCTTTGTGTTCTAGCCACATTCATCACTCAGGCTTTATGGGGACATAGGTTTCAAGTTCTAACAGTGGCTTACAAATGAACTTGCAGAGTACAAGCTGTTTGCAATTTGGGAATGACTAGCAATTCTTTATTTTTTAATAGTAGTTTATTAAAAATACTAGGAAGGAAAAATTAATTTATACACACACACACACACACACACACACACACACACACATATATATATATACCTAGAGCATATACTTGTTTTTAACCCTTTAGAAAAGTCTAGCAGGTGATGGGAAGTGTGAGTTGGGGGAGCTTAATGCAGACCCATTAGGCCTCGGGTTATAAAAAGAGCTGCATTAAAATCAACAGTACTTGTGAATTATTAAAAACAAAGACTGGCAGAGAATCCAGAAAGAAACTGAGAAGTAGCAGTTAGATTTGTATAGTGTTTACTACAATTGGTATTATTTTTACAAAGTTTCTTATTGGGAAAATATAGATGTAAGCACTAAGACTGGTCATCCTTAATAACACCACTTGTATTTTTTAAAAAGATTATTTGGCTTTGGGTGGTGGAAACTCAATGTAATATACAGGTCATGTATCATAGAAATGTATACTTGAAACATATAATCTTATTAAGCAATGTCACCCCAATAAATTTAATAAAAATTACATTATGAAGTGAGTACACTTACTTATAAGAATTAACAAACTATATTTTCTTCCTCTAGCCATTAACATACTCCTCAACAATTTGTGTTTTCAGAAGTTAAACTTCACTATAATAGTCCCTAAAGATATTAGGGAAAAAAATACTTCATTAATTAATGAACAGAAAATCATCTGAAAAAAAGAAAATCAGATATCAGTAGTTTTCATATCTAATATAAGACTTAAAACTAATTAATGAAACTTGGTAAAAATTATATGACAGCAGAAATTTCATAGTATTAATGTAATCCATATGCATTGACTATAATTTCCTAATAATTAAAAAAAACTTCAAATAAACATTGTGTACCATTGATCTTTCCCATTAAGTTGAAATGTGCAACATCTGCTTAAAGTGTTATGCAAAATACCTAATGGACATGTGCAACTTATTAAATTGTTTATATCTATATCTGTGTCTATATAGAAAATATACAAAATAATAATTGACCATAATAAAATATTTTCCATTAACCTAAGCAGACTACCACCAGTGAGATCTATATCTTGACAACATATTCACTGCAACTTTTAATCCTAGATTTCTTTTTATTGTAAATTTAGCATCAAAATGGACCACTCACAATATCCAAGATTCCACGACTTTCAACCATAGGGTTCTGATTTTTACTCAAACTCATTTGAAGAAGCATACAATTATTCAGAAAAGCAACCCGTCTCATTCACCTATTCAATGTAGTATGGATACTACGTAAATAGAAAATATGGTAAACTCTTCATCATTCTAATATCAATTATTAAAGACTAAATGCTTGAGAATATATAATTATTTCCATGATTGGACCAAAGAATGACAAATAAACCAACAACCAATCAATATGATTAATAATCATCTGCCCAGTCCATCTTTCTCTCTGCTATCATATATATCAGATGTCAGAAGTTGGTAACTAAAACACAGTAATAGGTAACTTAATGGATAAAGGTCAGTGAGAAATGTTTAGTGGCTCATGATAAAATTACAGTGGTTTGTACATCATAAGATGTCTAAAATTCAAAGAGAACATAATAATTGCTCAAAATTGGCCCTAACCGGTTTGGCTCAGTGGATAGAGCGTCGGCCTGCAGACTGAAGGGTCCCAGGTTCGATTCTGGTCAAGGGCATGTACCTTGGTTGTGGGCACATCCCCAGTAGGGGGTGTGAAGGAGTCAGCTGATCAATGTTTCTCTCTCTCATTGATGTTTCTAGCTCTCTATCCCTCTCCCTTCCTCTTTGTAAAAAATCAATAAAAATATATTAAAAAAATAATAATTGCTCAAAATTGTCAACAAATTCAAAAGAAAGGTTTTTATTCTATGTTTGCCTTTGTGACAACATTTCCCTTAATAGGCTCTTAAAAATACCATTGTAGCAAGATATCTTTATTTAAGAAAATCTATGGTTATGTATGCATGTTTGAGAAAGGCTGCCTGCTATAACCACTTCTGTAGCTTGACAGACAATATATTTTGTATTTGGCTGGAAACATAGCATTAAAAATATTTAAATAACTATATACTAAAAGCTAAAGAAAGTATGATGATAGATACATTTTTATAGACTTTTCCCTCCTACAATTTCTGATCGTTCTTTTGTGTGTCTTTACCACAAAAAGCTGATCTAAAAAATTAGAAACATATTTACAAAATTAATCAGTATAAAAGTATACCATGGTATTCTGCCTCACTTAATTTACTTGGAGAATTTGCCAAGTTCAAGGTTTATATTAATTTCTTGAACTATCATATTTTTAACCAATTACTCATTCAATATTTAGGAGAAATTTTTAAATTTTTTAACTCAAAATAAAATAACATCTTATAATTAGCAACCTAAAATGTAAGCTTTAAAATTTTCGGTTGCAGATAAGGAAGCACTAATCAGACTAATATATAATTTCCCTTTATTATTTCTCAAAGATGTATCTCAGCAACAATGAAAGGCTAGTCTCTGCTTTGCTTTCTGCTGTAGTTGGTAAGGAAATAAAAACCTTATCTTAAAAGGCTTACTATCATTATGAAAATTGTCAGAAATACCTAATCATTCATTTAAAATTTCTTTTTGATGGGAAAAAAAAGGCCAACAGAACTAATGTGATTAAATGTCTGATATAAAGGGGAATCCAACTACTCATGTGTTTCAAAGCAAGATTGTTTGGATGAATTCCATATTGATAATGACCATGTTTCTTATTAAGACATATACATGGAAACTTTAATCTCATTTAATTAAAAATGTTCTATTTTATGGTATGCATATCTAGCACAATCCTAGCCTAAAATTATAGATGTAAAATGAGAAGTCAGAAGAAAAAATTATACATATATATAACAAATAATAACTATATATAAATAAAAATATAGTTATACTTGATTCTAAAACAGTTAAAAATGAAATTAATATTTGCTACAATAAAATTTTATTCTTCTAAATGAATATGTGTAATTTTACAAACTCTGCTTTCTGACAGTTGGAGGGTATTGAAAAGTTTAAACAAAAATTCTAGCCGAAGCCGGTTTGGCTCAGTGGATAGAGTGTCGGCTTGCGGACTGAAGGGTCCCGGGTTCGATTCCGGTCAAGGGCATGTGCCTGGGTTGCGGGCGCATCCCCAGTGGGAGATGTGCAGGAGGCAGCTGATCGATGTTTCTAACTCTCTATCTCTCTCCCTTCCTCTCTGTAAAAAATCAATAAAATGAAAATTAAAAAAAAAATTCTAGATTTTAGTCACATCTTTCCAGGTTGTTGACAGCCCTTCCTGAGAGTTCTGTAAATGCCAAAGACATTGGCTACCAGTGGCCAGTCCTATGATCAATGTTCATCTGAGCTGAGATTTCCAGTTCTTCTAAGTAAGCAGTGGTATAAGGACTATTGTTTACAGTGGTAAATTTAAGTACTATATTTTTTCAGGCCAGAATGCTAACACAAAATCTAATAATTAAATCTGCTTGCTAGAGAGCTGGTTTCCCTCCATACCAAATGGAATAGAAAGATTAATGTCTGGTCATTAGTTTGAACATTTATGCTAAAAGTCAGATCAGGACGGTGGGTAAGAGCAGAGTCGGTTGGTCAGACTTAGATCCATAGCCTGCCTCAGCCGCCTATTAGCTCCTGTTGTTATTTTGGGCATGTCTCCTCACCTCAGACAGGTCAGCTTTATTGACTACAAAATGAGAATCTTGGTGGTGCAGGGAAGAGAAATCTGTTTGCTACATTTATTGAGAAAATACCACACACAATGACATCTCTCCTAGTGAACTGGAACTAAATTATTCAGCAACTTAGCAAGCTTTTCTGAATGTGTCTCAGCCACGGGAATAACAATAGCTCTGCAGAGTGGTTGTGAGGTTAAATGAAACGATGCAAGTAAAGTGGTTTCCTACATTTCCGTTCCGTTGGAACTCACTGGTGAAAGTTCTTATTATTGTGCTGATTATTATGGCATTAGAAATGTGATGCCAAAGATGGCGTTCCTCTCCTGTTACAATGATCAGTAGGGGAAATGGGGAAAAAAAAATACACATGTGAATATCGGCATGTAGTTATTCTTATCTTGCATCATCATTTACTTGAAGTTTGCAGGAGATGTTATCAATTAAAAAAAAATAAACCGATTTAGTGTGTGTTTTGAATTTGCCTTCACTTAAATCAGTGGTTCTCAAGCTGTGGGTCGCGACCCCTTTAGGGGTCGCCTAAGACCATCGGAAAACACATATCTAATTACATATTGTTTTTGTGATGAATCACTATGCTTTAATTATGTTCAATTTGTAACAATGAAATTGGGGGTCACCACAACATGAGGAACTGTATTAAAGGGTCGCGGCATTAGGAAGGTTGAGAACCACTGACTTAAATGAGCATTTCAAAAGGAGAAGAACGCCATCTCCAACTATTCTCACTATATACAACTCCTAGCAGATACACACGTCCTCTCCCCAGATACCATGTCACAGTGAATATATAATGGACTTAGTAATCTAAATAAAATAAGTATAGTGTGAGGATGCTTCTGCCTGCTTTTGATTTTCTTTCAGGAATAATGACCACAGTTAAAACTCAGAATGTGTGTGCTGAATGGTATGCCATTTCTCTCTTCTCTCTCCTACAGAGATGAACTTTGTTTCTGTCTGCGCATTCATCCTTGCTGTGGCAAACATCCTGTAGGGGTCCATTAAATAGATTTTCTCTTCAGCTAATGTATCAGTTAACCTCCAAATCGAGGATAGTTTATTTTCTTCTCAGAAAATAAATCAGTCCCAGTGCTGCTCAATAACTGTGGCCAAAGTGGGATATAATAAGGAGGAAATGTAAAAAGTGCTGCTTGCAAATTGGTATTATTTACATTTATTGAGGAAATACAATATATTATGAAATATATCCTAATGAACTGGAATCCAAATTAGTCAGCAACACCACAATCACTCTTTTAAAGAATCTCAGCTACCTAAATAAAAACAACTCTATACAGGTTTAGGTTCCTCCAGAGTGCAAACAACCATAATTTCCTTAAGGATGCAACAGCAGTATCATTAATCTCTAGTATTATGAACTGAATTTGTGGGGATTTATTTGCTTTATTCCTGTCTTCAGAATTTGTCTATCACAGTTGCGTTCATATCTAAATTCACTTATTATGGCTTCACAAATGGATTTGGTCAAAGATATTTCTGGGCAATCAATCAATACTCCTTTACTTATATTAATAATTAATAAACTTTATAGGGATGATGGGAAGGAAACTTGGAGACAAAGTATGTATTCTAAGAATGGACTGTACTTCAAAAGTCAAATAAAAATACAAGCATATCTAAAGGCAATACTTGCTAGACTCACCTAGTCAGAAGTATCTAAGTAAGGCCCATGATGTGTCCCAGGAAATGGAGGTAAAAGGTAAGCCAACTAGAAAAAGACCCTATTCTTTTGGATCTTAGGGTCTGTGTGGAGGTGAAGATAGATATTAAAGTAATAACCATGTAAACAATTATCATTTTAAAATACTTCAAATTGTCGGGAAGAAATATCTAGTGACACATAAAAAGGGGTATTTATCTATCCATGAGCAGAAGTGACAGCTGAGCTGATGTGTTCAAGATAAGTTGGTACTTAACTAAGTAATCAGATTAGAAGCAGGGAGAAAATTCCAGGCAGAGAACAGAGCATTTTCAAATGTCTTCAAATATTAAGGAATTGAAAAAAAAAAAAAAAAGCTGTTGTGTCTGCCTCTTGATAGAACAAAAGATTGGTGGGTGGGAGAATCAGGTGTGAACAGAAGCTGAGATCTAAGTGAGTGCCAGCTCCGGGCAATCTTTTAGGTTATGCTCAGGTTATGCTCACACAGTGAGAAGCCATGGAAACTTATTGGTATCTCAGTGTCATGATTAGATTCACATTCTTATTAAAACATCTGTTTTCTTGTAGCAACGGAGGGGAAGGAGGATTGAGTCTAGATAAAATAGGATAGTGATATAAAAAAGAGTGCTGATGGTGAAGATGGAGAGAAGGGGTCAGATCCCAGAGATCATTAGACGATAAGCTCTCTCATAGACTAAATGTCTGTGTGCCCCCCCCATTCATATATTGAAGCATTAACCTCTAATATGATAATATTTAGAAGTAGGACCTTTGGGAGATAATGAGGACTTTTGGGAGATCATAGGATGGGGCCCCCACAATGAGATTAGCTTCCTTATAAATAAAAAGGAACATCAGTGCTCACTCTATGGGCCATGTGAAGACCCTTAAGGTGGCCTTCCCAGGCTTCAGAACTATGAGAAATACATGTCTGTTCTGGAAGCCACCTAACCTATAATATTTTGTTACAGCAATGAACTGATTAAACAATACCATAGAAGAAATAAACTGAATATAGGAGTAAGGAGTAAGTTGCTGAGGGTTATTTTTTGGATAAATGGCTTGAGCAATAAAAACCATAGAGAAAAGGAGCCATGGGACAGCCTACATTGAGGTTGGTGGCTGAGGGGTGATAGCCACACATTCAGATGTGGTGGAACCTGAGCTGCCCTTGCGATTTTAAGATGTGGGACCAGCTAAGCAGCTAGCACAGCGGTTCTCAACCTGTGGGTAGCAACCCCTTTGGGGGTCAAATGACCCTTTCACAGGGGTCGCCTAAGACCATCGGAAAACACATATATAATTACATATTGTTTTTGTGATTAATCACTATGCTTTAATTATGTTCAATTTGTAACAATGAAAATACATCCTGCATATCAGATATTTACATTAGGATTCATAACAGTAGCAAAATTACAGTTATGAAGTAGCAACGAAAATAATTTTATGGTTGAGGGTCACCACAACAGGAGGAACTGTATTAAAGGGTCGCGGCATTAGGAAGGTTGAGAACCACCGAGCTAGCAGCTCTGGAAAATGAGAGACTGTGTCTGGGTTACAGATACTCTTTGGGAGTCATCAGTTCGAGATAATAATTAAAGGCATGAGATCGAGGGTTGTCTATGAACAACCTACAGCATTAAAAGGCTTTGTAAGAGCAAAGCTGATTAAAAGAGCAGCCACAGAGGAAGAGGCAGAGGAGGAGGTGTATCCAGTGACTTCACTGGAAGTTCTCATGAATGAGGCAGACAATCAGTGTCTGGGCCTCTAAGAGATTAAGGGGAATGAAAACTGTGAGAACCCATGGATTTAGTCACCGGGGGAACATGGCCACCTTGTGCGGAATCATTAGCATGAAGCAATGAGGCCACACACTAGGTTGGGAATAGTGTCCCACTTAGAGAATAAATCGAACAATTTTGTCAGGGAAACTAATTTTAGAGATCATCTCATCGTTTCTTCATGTCAATGTTTCCCTGCCTCCCAGCAATGTTCCACTGGTGAGTAAGGAAAGAAGAGTTGAATTAGTTTGCTAACAATCTGTTCTGTGTTGTGAATTCATAGGTGGCGCCTGCTGTGGGAAGGGTAATGTGTGCATGGAAGAATGATGAAAAGAGGCATCATGACAGAGATGGGTTGGAGCTTAGCCAAAGAATGAATGGCACCAAGGAAAATGCAGTGGGTAAGGGGAAATGCTAGAGTGCTCAGTGTCTAAGGTCCCAACGGAGTGGAAGTTTCTATCAGTGAGAAGACACTGGGCCATGAGGGTACCTCAAAGGGAAGATTGGACCCTGAGGCTGAGGAAGTTGCTGCATCACAATGACTCTCAAGAAGCCTGAGAGCCAGCCACAGGGTTTAGGCATTTCTTAGAGACAGTGAGCCACCTTTGAAACATTTGGTCAGGAAAGTGGTAGGAAGAACATGAGTATTTTAAAGAAAATCAATTCCTTTGTCCATCACTGTGGAAAGATCAAGGAACAAGACAGAAGAGGTAGTGACATTTTAAAAGCAGAATTTGGTGCACTAAGTATGTTTACAAGACTCTATATTTATATTTTGTATTAGAAAAAGTGGGCTGTCATCATATTAGCCTTATTAGAAGAGTATCTAAAATTATGAATAATTTAAGTCAGATAATAAATTAAAGAACATGAAAATGCTTGTCATACTCCTTGTCTTATGAAATTTCTGATTCTAGAAAGAGAAAACACACAAATGCATCCACTGAAATCATAGTTATTCCTAAGCTTTTTAGAAGGAATCAAGAGAGAAAGGGACGGAGTGAGACATATTGAACTTGTAAGAGGAAAGAATTAGAGATTTATATTGAAAATGCAAATCAATTCTAGATTCTGGATTTTCACTGACCTTGACGTTGCCGAGATAATTGGTCAGTAAAACAAATAAATATTTTTTCTTTCATGGTTGCAACCTGGGTCTAAAATTGGAGGACAGATATGTGTCAATGGCAGTGCAAGAAGCTATGAGGATGTCATGACTATGCGCCTGTACGGTCAGAAAGTGACTCCTCAGAATCATCATCTGTAATAAAAGCTTAATAAGCAAATTGTTCAACTGGGAGTTCGGCCACTTGCTATGACGTGCGCTGATCACCAGGGGGTGGCACGGAACATGGCGGGCGTTGGTGACCTGGCACTGCCAGCCCTGATGGGCCCTGACGAGAGCGAGACCCCGGCAGGGTGGTGGAGCAGATGAGCGGGCAGCGCCAGGCCACAGTGGGGTGCTAGGCAGGGCTGGGAGGCTGGGGGCGCAAGCTGGGGCCTGATCCCCACAGGCCACCTTGAGGGACCCCACCCGTGAACCAGGTCTCTAGTTTATACATAATTAGATTAAAAATGATGTCCCATCTAAAAACAAAAAAAAAAAAAGGAAAGAAATGTTATGATACATTTGTTATGTTAGAAACAAAATCCGATAGTGTCCTGCAGGGCAAAAAATACCACGACCTCCAGTATCTTTTACTACAGGAAAGAAGCAAATCATCCTATTATATCAGTTTTACAGCAATGTAAAAAGTCTGGGCCCAAATCAATTATATAGAGGTATATACTCTACCCAATCTTGTAAGCGCCACCCCCCGCCGCCCCCCAACTCCATGCTCCCTGTCAGAACATGCACTTAGCAAGACATTGATAGGTTAAGAAATCAAATACTTGCTTATTTTAATATCTGGATCTATCCATCCACCTGAACATATCTACACACATGCTGGGAAATATTTTAGCTTTTAGTGTGTGATTGATGTTGGCAAAAGTGGTTACAAATGTGAATGGATATCTAGTAAGACAATAAAGAATGTAAAAAAATAAAAGCCTAGCAACTTTGGTGAACTGGGTATTTTATATACATGATTTCAACAGAATTTGCTACTAAGAATTTATGTTTCTTACTGGCGAGGCCAAGCATAGCAATGCAATGTGCACATGTTAACCAAGATGGCACTGTCACTAGAAGCTCTTTTTTATTCTATTAAAATAGTATACACATTAGTAATCAGTGCAATCTTCATTTCGTAAAAGTTTTCCCAAACTATTTTGAGAAAATGTGTCAGCTGTATGACATATGTCAACTATAACATGCCTACATTTTTACTTTATTTTACTCATTCCACAATACCATTTTCCCCAGTTTGACATAATTGCACACGATGACATCCAAAAATGTTCATTTCCTGTTATAAGTGTTCACAAATTATCTGTGAATTTAAAAACCACATTGGCATACAGTGATCAGAATTTACTTTTTAAAAAATATTTTATTGATTTTTTACAGAGAGGAAGGGAGGGGGATAGAGAGTTAGAAACATCGATGAGTGAGACACATTGATCAGCTGCCTCCTGCACACCTCCTACTGGGGATGTGCCCACAACCCAGGTACATGCCCTTGACCAGAATAGAACCTGGGACCTTTCAGTCCGCAGGCCGATGCTCTACCCACTGAGCCAAACCGGTTAGGGCCAGGATTTACTTTTTATGTGCTTTAAAAAGGGAAATGTTTTATATAAATATATTCTAGGCCTTTTTATTCTTCCATATTTCTCATGGGGGGGGTGTTGCAGTGAGGATTTAAAAATCATATTTGCGTGTTCTTTTAGAATCTTGGTCCTTATGATTTAAACTACTTTAAGCAGCTGAAGGGCTCAGCTTCCCAGCTGTGAGCTAGTCTAGAATACTAGGAAAGACTTTAGGGTAAGATTTTAAAAGCCCGGTTTTACATCCATGTGTCCCCAGTTAATGGTCCTGAGATTTGGATAATACCTCTGAGGTACAATGTCTTCTTCTATATAAAGGCAGCAAGAAATATTCATTCAGCGTACCTCATGTGAGTCAACAAGAACTAATGGATGCTGATGCCCATTAATACACATCATAGTAAGGCAAGACCTTACATTGTAAGCTCTTTGAAGGAAGAGCACTACATTATTTATTGTCACATTTCCTCAAAACCTGAAAGAGTATACACGTTGATACTCTAATCATGTGTGCTGAACGATAATGCTTTACACAATGGGGGGCAAAACATCCAGTTGTATTATTTAGCTTTTTGATGCAACTCAACACATTTGAATAAAGCCTTTATATAGGCAAGTGCCAATAGGTGTTAATCCTTAGATAGTGAAAGAGAGAAAGGAGATGAGGAAGAAAGCAACAGTATGGGGAATCTTGTCTCCAGAAGCACATAATTCTGTAGGGAAGTGAGTAGTGTTACAATTCTTCAAAATGCTATCTGCCTAAATGTTTTAGTATCATTTTTTTAAAAATAAAGAGCATTTTATGTACTTATGAAAACTTGCACATTTACTAGGGCACAGATACCAAAATATGTCAATGTCAGCCTAAATCTCTTATTTAAAATGGGATGATTTCAGAAAATGAATAATTTCCAATATAAAAGTTTAACTGTAGAACATTTATACACTCTAAGATAATATTAATCCACATTAAAAATTAGCATTTACTGATTTGATTTTATTGCACTCATCATCAGAATTTTCATACATGAGAAATGAGGCTTTAAAATTTAGGCAACATACAATATGCCTTAATAATTTCTCTGTTAGTGAACATAATCCATCATGGTATGTGCTTAGGTACTGTCCTAATATACCAAGACTCATAGACACAGATTAACACAAAGATTATATTTTTTGTTTGTTTGGTAGTGCACTAATAGCTGCACTATCCATGTCCTCCACAAAAATCAACTACAAAAGATTATAGTAGAAAAATCTTATAATTAAATAAATAAGGTGAGAGGTTATATTTTGTATAATGATTTTATCAAAATTAGAATGTCCCTTGAAAAAATATAAAAAAGATCTCAAAATCACCATGTAAATAAAGTTAAAATTGAGGTTTTTCAGGTGGTGGACCAGTTATTGTATTTAAATTCTTACAGATGTCAAATGTTTTCATGGAAGAAAGAATATTTATTTCTATTTTGAATATCTGATTGAAGTTCTGATCTAATGTTAGCAAAAAAATGGTGGTATGAATACAAAGATGAGGATGTGATTACAAAGTATGGATTACAAAGGTTTTCTGGGTTATGTTTCTGTACACAAATGGAGACAAAAAAAGTGAAAGAAGAAATAGGCCTATAAAAACCAAGCATATTAAAGTGTCTGTATGCTGATTCTCTTCCTTTTTACATTACAACGGAGAATAGTTATTTCTATACTATAAAGGCACAACGGGGCCTAATAAGTGGCAAGTTCTGCACTAGTAGGTCACTTTACAGTTTTAGTTTATCTCTCAAAACCCATTTTAAAGTAATTGCAGACACACATTAGAAAATATTAGTTTCTATGATATAACTAGAAGCCCAGTGAATGAAATTCGTGCATGGGTAGGGTCCCTAGGCCTGGGCAGTGATCAGGGCTGATCAGGTTTCCCATCTCCCTGCCTCCTCCTTCTCTCACTCTCTCAGCTCCCTGCCACAGTTGCTGGTCACCCACCATATTCCGCGCCACTCCCTGGTGGTCAGTGCATGTCATAGCAAGCAATCAATTTCCCGGTCTCCCGGTCGAACTCCCGAGGGGACACTCTGTATATTAGCCTTTTATATATATAGATAGATAGATAGATAGATAGATAGATAGATATAGATATAGATATAGATATTTACAGTACCATAACAAAACTTTGGTTAAAATCTTGCTATTTTTGAAACTTCAAATCTGTAATTCATGAAATCTTATAGAAAATCCTATTTTGCCTTTGAATTTCATTACACAATTAATATAAAAAATTATAAGCAAATTAATAATTTAATTTCAACCATTTTGAATGAATAATAATAAAAGAGATGAAAATTTATCATGTATAGTATGCTGAACAGGTACAGTTTGTAGATTGGATATTAGGAGGTACCAGTTTGGTATCAGATATACAATTATATCACTGCTGTTGCTACCACTGCCTCATCTAAAATCACCATTTGTCAACAGTATATTCACATGACCTTGTTGTTATCAAATCATACACATTAAACTATATATGTATAAAACCTTACTTCATTCTACTCTGAAATTACAGGACAGAGAACAAAGTAGGCAAACACATTCACACACACAACCACCGGGGGATTTAGTGAGAGAATATCATTTAAAAGCAATGGGAAAAATAAATTATTTCTAATTAGCAATTGGTTAGTCATCTATAAAAAATAAAATTTGATTACTACCTCAAATATGATTCAAACTAAATTCTGGAGATACCAAAAACTTAGACATAAATAAAAACTTCACTAATTGAACCATTAGAAGAAACTTTTTGACATGAAATCAAAAGAACATTGTAATTATAAACTAGAAAACACAAGTGAAAATACTGATATATAAACAAAAATATACCAATGCCCACAGAAAGCAAGAATAATGACATAAAGTAAAAAACAAACTGGATAAACATTTTCAATTAATCTCATGAATAAACCTAATTTCTTGAAATATATAAGTTCCTGAAAAAGTAAAGAAAAATTGAAACCTGAATATGTAATTGTGCATTTATAAGTTTTATCACAAAAACTAAATTTTATGAAGAGACATACAACCTCAGTCATAATTAGCAAAACTTGAATAGTGTGGTGAAGGTCTGGGGTGGGCAGGAATTGGGTGAAGGGGATAATGGGGGGAAAATGAGGGGCATCTATAATACTCTCAACAATAAAGATTTTATAAAAACTGCTGATATTTTTTACTTTTTAAACTGGCAAAAAATAGTTTTTTAAAAACTATGTTGATAGTAAAATATAAAGAGAGAAATTATCATAAGAATTCCTGTTCAAATTTTAACACATTGAATGCGGGAAACGTATTTATATGTTTTACATATTTATACATTCTACCAGTGTAGTAGAGCGCAGACACATATTAATACGTTTTTTATAGACTAGCGGTAGAATGCGGGTAACGTATAAATACGTAAACTAAAGTTATCGTAATTTTACTGAACTTTTCCATGTGCGCAAAAAATTAGCAAAAATGGCCCACGCCACCTGTTAGCGCGCGATAAAAACTACCCGCAAACAATGTGTTAATATAATAAACTAGTGGCCCAGTGCACGAAATTCATGCACTTGCAGGGGGGTCCCTCAGCCTGGCCTGTGCCCTGTCACAGTGCAGGAGCCCTGCGATCCATCGCCCCAAGAGGTAGGCCCTACCCGTCCATCTGGGGCTCCTCAATGGATTGCCCCAAAGAGGTAGGCTGGAGCCAGGGGAGGCCTGTGGACCCCTGGAACAGGCGCACGGAGAGGCCTCTGCCGTCGCCCCACCACCATCCCCAATACTGCAAGTCCCCGCCCACCCACACCTGCTGTGAACGCAGCCTTCTGATCGATTGTTACCCATGAAGGCATTCCGACCAATTTGCCTATTACCCTATTATTAGTATAGATAACAATAGATAAATCCCATATAAAAAATGGCTCCTTAGGGTCTTCTATAATTTTTAAAAGTATAAAAAGGTACTGAAAATAAAATGTTTGAAGACCACCAGCGTATAAAGGTTCATCACATTAATCTCTGCCTCTTGTTGTGGAGAAAGATAACAACATCAGGTCATTCTAGGGAAGTGAGGTTGAAGGGCTGGAAGATGGAGAGTATTTCTAAATTAACACTGTTTTACAGATGAACTATTTTTCTCTCAGTGAATTATCACAACTAGTAATCTCAGTTTGCAAGTAGAGAGTAATTTTTTTTTCATTCATAGTAATTAATTCCATCCCTCTGACATAAAATAAACTGTCAATAGAAGTAGTTGATAGAGGACTGTAAACCAAAACAGTTCTTGTTCTACTCATGTTTCACAGGTAATCTGCTTTAGTCAGTGACCTGAAGCAGTATTAATACCTCTCTCCAGGTTGTGAGTTGGTTAAATGAGCTTGAAATTACTACAAAATGGTGCTTTACAAAAAAGCACTGAAATGTCCACAAATGCTAAATATAGACATATCAAACTTTCTTCAGTTAAAGAGTTTTGTGGATATTACCTATAAGCATCAAATGATATCATGCAGCTTAATATTATACTTTTATCCTATCAGATCTAAGCTTTTGACATAAAAATGAAGCCAAACCTCCTCCCCTAGCCTGTTGTTAACCATCCCCTGTGGACTTGTTACAGAAAAATGAAAAGAAAAATAAAAAGAAAACGCACTGGGATGTCATGCAATTTAGTGAATTTACTTTTAATCTTACTTCTCTACCTGGGAAGTGCTCTTTCATCCTTGGAAATTTGTTTAAACTCCCTGTGTTTAATTTGACTAGCTTTTGAAACACTTATCTTGCCATGATTCTGCTGAAGAATACATGCATAAGTAAAAAGGAGTTAAAAAAAATTGAACCAAAAATTATTATACACCTTCTTGTACCATTAAAAATGACCAAGATGCTCCCACTTTATAAGATATTTTGGAGGAAAAGGAAAAACATTGATTTATCCTCTAATTATATATTTCAATATTCTTAAGCGATTGATAAGATATCCCTTCTCTCTTTTAAAAAAAATTAGATTAGGTTACACTTTTAATATGAACTCTGTAACAGTCCTCCAACAGTAACATGGCACCTCCGTACCTCCTTTTGGATCAGGGCAGACTTGTGGTTGCACTGAGCAATAGCCTAAGCAGAAGTGACACCTGTGACTTGCAAGGCAGGCCTCAGAAGGCTCTGCAACTTCCTCTCAGCAATTCGAGTCCTGAGCCACCATCCTTAGGATGCCATATTGCAAGGAAGCCCAAGTCACATGAAGAGGCTATGTATTGGCACTCCAACTGACAGGACCATAAGAGCCCAGCCTTCAAGTTGTCTCAACCTCAACCCCAGATACATGAGTGAAGAAGCCTTCCAATATCAGCAGCCAAGTAGTTAGGTACTAACCTCAAGGCTTTCAAGTATTTGCTTATGAGGTTCCAGAAACAAACATAGCAGGGACAAGGCATGCCCTTTCTGCATGTCTGATTTCCTGATCCACAGACACTGTGAGCAAAAACAAAGGTTGCTGCCCTACAGCAGTAAGTATGGGTCATTTTGTTACACATAGATAGAGATCTGGAAGACATTATTTCTCTTAAATATTTTTGTCACTATGGATAAGTTGAATTTGTGTTCCCTTTGTTACTGCATCTTTAACATCATGCATACAGCAGAAAAATTCAAGCCTATGATTCTAGACTTTGGATTCGATTAAGAATATAAAAATGCATCCTCAAAAAGTAAGTTCTGAAAAAGTCAGCTAGTCTCAGCTTCCAATACTTCTTATCACCATATCTCTACTTTAAGCCAAAGAACTGATAGTATATTGTATAGTATCCTATATAATAAAAGCCTAATATGCAAATCAACTGAACAGCTGAATGACTGGTTGCTATGACACGCACTGACCACCAGGGGCAGACGCTCAATGCAGGAGCTGTCTGCTGGTGGTCCGTGCACTCCCACAGGGGGAGCCCCGCTCACCCAGAAGCCAGGCTCATGGCTGGCAAGCGCAGCAGCAGTGGTGCGAGCCTCTCCTGCCTCTGCTGCAGGTGGGTGGTAAGGAGCAGGGGGTCCCAGACTGTGAGAGGGGTGTCTGACTGCCAGCTTAGGCCTGATCCCTGGGGGGGGGGGGTCTGGACTGCGAGAGGGCGCAGGCTGGGCTAAGGAATCCCCCCTCCCCTGTGCATGAATCCCGTGCACCGGGCCTCTAGCATTAAATATGAATATACTAGATAGTATCTTAAACCAACAATGCAGTTATTTATAAAACCTAAAGATCATGCTCAAAACCCTTTAAAAATCTGAAACCATATTTAAAGGATTTTCCATTATATCATAACATACTCTTCTCAAATGGATAGCTTCCGAAAGATTCATGCTTAGACTGGAGGAATCCTGCAGCCACCTAAAGCAGTTGGTTGTTCTCTTATGGAAAAGAGGCCACCAAGCTAGTGTCACACCATCCCCCAGTGCGACAAGGTCTGAGTTGTTGCAAGTGATGAACAGGCAAGAAGAGTGTGTTGTATAGTGAAGCTGTAACATAATGATTTTCAAGGGGCCATTGTATATCATGCAATGCAACTGACATACACTGAGAAAAGCTATAAATATAATGGTTTTTCAATCATTACTTTAAAACAAACACTTATTAACAGAAAAACTATTGTCTTTACTTGATAAGAGGAACAACGATAGGAGAGATAAACTTCCAGAGTTATGTTTTTTTGACACTGAATTCTTTTTCCTAGATCAACCATCCAGCATATATATTCCTTCTTCTCCCCCCACTCAGATTCATTCTCTATTTTAGAAATACCTCCTTGTATTGTTTTCTATTTTTCTTTGCCCCTGTTTTCAAATTCCTAAAATTATAGCACTTTAAATTTTAATAGGCTATTAGGAATCATCTAATATCAGGCTAAAATTCGGGTAAGTATAGGAAGCAAAGCAGTTATCAGATGAAGGCAGCTGGGTGAGCATACGAGCACAGGGAGGAGATGACTGAAGAGAACGGGAGCCTGTGAAGAAAATAACACACGCAAGTCAAACATCTCCTACAGTGAATACAGTCTGCACACTGCCTGTACACTACCTATTTGGCACAGTGGCTTTTTATCTTATTTTTATTTTTAAAAATATATTTTTATTCATTTTAGAGAGGAAGGGAGAAGGATAGAAACATCCAGGATGAGAATCATTGATTGTCTGCCTCCTGCACGCCCCCTACTGGGATTGAGCCCAAAAGCAAGTTGGGCATGTGCCCTGAATGGAATCAAACCCTGACTTCCTGGTTTATAGTTCAACACTCAAGCACTGAGCCAAAGCCCGGTGGCACAGTGGCTTTTAAAAATATTCTGCTGAAATTTGGAGAAGCTTTAGAAATTCGATCTTTGTTCCTAATTTCATTTGTAAGATAATTTTACCATACAAAATAATTTAAAAATAGTTTTAGAATAATTTTTGAAAAGATAATGAAAATAAAATAAATATCTTTGAACATACAGGGAAACATAAGTTCACTGTACATTAATTCCAGCTAATTAATTCACTTTTGTGCTGACCTCAGAATAAGGCTACTTCAACTATCCCTGCTTAACTGAAGAGTACCCTGAGTTTGCTGAGTGTGGTCAATAAACTCTGACTACCTGTAATTACTTATCTGGTAATCAAGATTTTTCTCAATTTTACAAATGCAAAAAATAAAAAAGCAAAAGGATGCTTTGAAGACTGAAATTAATATAAAGTTCCTATTTTTATTCATAAGCCCTAGTTTTCAACTTTTATATCAAACAGTATCATTTTAATTAAGTGACTCTATACAAAATATAGGTAAACTTGACTCTTAAGTATGATTTTAATGTTCTGTTTTTTTTTCTAGGTAAAGAGTCTACAAAATATTTGGTATAACATTAGGTTTCCTTTTGCTACCAAAATACAAATCAGTGACCCAATTTCCAAATTGTATTTACTGTTGCCTGTTTTTGTTTTTTTGTGTGTGTGTTTTATTTTGTTTTATTTTCTTAGGAAAGGTATGCCTGGGGATTTCAGATTTTCATGGCTAGAAAACAAATCAACAAAATCTTTAGAAAGTAATATAATAATCATTTTTATTTTCAATACTGAAAACATCTGCACAGTAAAGACATTATTTAAAGTAAGAAACAAAATAACTAGACCATAGCCCTAACCGGTTTGGCTCAGTGGATAGAGCCTTAGCCTGCGGACTGACGGGTCCCAGGTTCGATTCTGGTTAAGACATGTACCTTAGTTGAGGGCACATCCCCAGTGGGAGGTGTGTGGGAGGCAGCTGATTGATGTTTCTCTCCCATTGATGTTTCTAACTCTCTATCCCTCTCCCTTCCTCTCTGTAAAATCAATTATATTAAAAAAACACACACAACTAGGCCATAGTCTTATTAACCAAAACAAATTGTCATTCATTAAAAAAAAGAAAAAGGAAAACCAATATTAAGTGGATTGTTGCAGAACTGTTTTAGTCAGTTGGCACACTGTTGGTCATTATGCTTTGGGAAATTTAACACTAAGTACTTCTTATGTTATGATCTCCTTATATAATAAACATTGCTACTAATTATTATTATTATAACTAATGTTTATTGAGTGCTAGACATGTAATCAATGACTCTGAAGGGTTTAAGATTTTACTCACTTATATTCTAAGTTAACCTGCTTACCAGTTTTATAAATGGTGGAATCCGACATGGGTTTCTTAACTCATAGCTAAAGAACATCACTACTCAGGACACGGCAGGAAACGTGGGCTGCATGTTCACGTTAGTTATCCTTGCCTCACAGGTGTCACGGGACCATGTGAAACAGCTCGTGTGTATACTGTACAAGCATGTACATATTAAGGAACCCTAAGATTATAAAACCCTGATCTTTCTAGCTCCTAGCTGCAAGCTCAATCTTTCCACAGAAGGAGACATCATCTTTATTACACTGGTGAGAAAATAAATCTTTCCTTTTCCTTGAAGAAATATTTAATCACTGTGATCTATGGGTCTACCTATCTCTATTCTATCTCTGGTCTATGGTTTATATAAGGAAGCCAATCCTTCTTGCTCAGATGTGCAGAAACACAGGAGACTTATTATAGAACTAGAGGCCCAGTGCACAAATTAGTGCACCAGTGGGGTCCTGTGGCCTGGCCTGCAATATTGGGCTGAAACTGGCTCTCCGACATCCCTTGAGGGGTCCTGAATTGCAAGAGGGCATAGGCCAGGCCAAGGGACCCCACCAGTGCATGATTGTGGCTGAGGAGGGATATGAGAGGATGGCCAATTGGGGAGGGACCATAGGAGGGCTCCAGGGCGTGTCCAGCCCATCTCGCTCAGTCCTGATTGGCCAGACCCCAGCAGCAAGCTAACTTACCAGTTGGTGTGCCTGTCCCCTGTGGTTAGTGCCCATAATAGTGAGCAGTTGAGCTGCCTTAGCATATCATTAGCATATTATGCTTTGATTGGTTGAATGACCAGTTGACCAGACACTTAGCATATTAGGCTTTTATTATATAGGATGCTTTCCCTAAACATGATCCAGGTAGCCTGCTAACTAGTCTGTATGCAATAACTTGAATCATCCTCACAAGACTCTATGAGATAGTTTTGAATCTTGTACTAACTTTGTACAGGAGATTAAGTAACTTGCCCAAGTCAAAATGCTGTACAGTGGTTGAGTCTTTACCTGATCTCAGGAATTTTCTAATTATGGATACTAGACTCTTAAACATTACACTGCATTGACTCTTTAAAGTATCCAGCAAACTAGCAGTAATAATAACTTTAAAAATGTCCTTGAATATTAAAGATACATAGTTCTGAAAAAATATGAACACATTAAAAATTATTGTGATCTATATGGTTTTAGTGAAATCATATTTTGATGAAGTGTAGCTGAAATACCTTCTGATGAAGGAATGCCATGCTGTCAACACAATGTATGAAAAAGTTCTTTTTATGGAAAAAAAATTACAAATTTGACATGGGCAAGAAAATGTTTGAGAATGTCAGTTTCAATTTATCCCTGGCATACAGAACAATTTATACGATGCACACATTTATCTACTGAGATGTAAATAAACTGCAAATCTCTACTCTGTCTGCGACCCAGGAGTCAGCATGCCTTTTCCAAATTCTGCTTTATTGTAATTCTGAGCCTTTAAACAGAGAATTTGGCCACTGAGCCTACAAGAGATTTTGTGTCTATGAAATTCATTCTATTTTGCTGTGTTTATTTGAGATAAATCTGTTTATTTACACAGCTTGTTCTTTGATCACACAGAGCTCCTAAAAACACAGCACACCAGGCCCTGTGCTGCATGATTAATTGCCATGGAGAAGCCCAGTAAACCCCAAACTCTGCAAGGAGGACAAAAGCTTCCCCAGATTACATGTGAGAACCCTCATGGCTTTCAGTGGCTGCAGTCCAAAGATACTTAAACCAGATTAAACTGCACGCGGATACTTAGTATAAATACTATTGAAGCAGGGTTTTATTAAATATGCTACTCATCGATGTTTTATTATTTTTTAAGTATTAGAAGCTCTGGCCGAACCGGTTTGGCTCAGTGGATAGAGCATCAGCCTGCGGACTGAAGGGTCCCAGGTTCGATTCCAGTCAAGGGCATGTACCTTGGTTGCATGCACATCCCCACTGGGGGGCGTGCAGGAGGCAGCTGATGGATCTCTCTTATCAATGTTTCTAACTCTCTATCCCTCTCCCTTCTTCTCTGTGGAAAATCAATAAAATATATTAAAAAAAGAAACTCTGAATATAAATAAATTAATGTCTGTATACACTTAGAACATTGCTTGGCATAGAGAGTTTGATGTAAAAACTATATTTGGTTAAACAAAATAAAAAATGGGGAATCCAGATACATTCAAGGCTATTTACTTTTGTATTTGGTTTAGAAATCGCCAAACATTATATAAATTCCACATGGAAAAAATAAACGATTTTCCTAAATGCCCTATAAAACATATAATGCAGTATGCCCAGATGCATGATACTTGCATGCAAGCAAGAGAACATGTTTAAAGAAGGAAATAAACAATGACTAAGAGTAGAAAGAGAGGGCAAAGTACTAGGAAGAGATGCAAGACTGGCCCTGGGAAGATAAGAGTCTAAAAATGGTACTACAATGAATCATCTCCCAGCTGAATGCAAACCTTAAACCTCAAATCTATTAATAAACTTATTAACTACTTAGTGTCAGGCTCTGCTAAGCTCTTTTCATATGTTCCCTTATTTAATCTTCACCACCCATTTTACAGCTGAAGAAATGTAGTCAGAGAAAATTCCAAAAACTGGGTTGAAAGAAACATATAGCATTTTCCTTCTATTGTTTTCAGGTTTCAGCCTCACAAACAAATGGTTTCTATGCCTCGTTGTGTAGTAGAAGTAATCTTCCATAAAATTCCTTGGAACATTTAGTACTACAAAAAATGTTTTCTAACATTTTAATCAGTGGGATTCATCAAGCCTGCCATGTACACATCTGTTTATGTTTTCTATGATCAATGAAAAGAAAAGGTCCCTGACCCATCTTTGGGACAAACACTGTCATAATGATGAGTCACCAATTGTTCCTTGTCATCAGTACTAGATAACTAAAAATACATTAAAAAATAGGACATTTAAATCAAGAAAGATCCTCATATATCAAAGCTTTACATCTTGTGTGTTACTGTGACCACTGTAAGCCGAGTTTTGTACCCTAGGCCTTACTTCTTTATATATATAATTGATTTTTTTACAGAGAGGAAGGGAGAGGGATAGAGAGTTAGAAACATCGATGAGAGAGAAACATCCATCAGCTGCCTCCTGCACACCGCCTGCTGGGGATGTACCCACAACCAAGGTACATGCCCTTGACCGGAATCGAACCTGGGATCTTTCAGTCCGCAGGCTGACGCTCTATCCACTGAGCCAAACTGGTTAGGGCGGCCTTACTCCTTATTGCACTGCTTCTTTAAGTTTGGAATCATTACAACTTATTTATATAGGTTGAATTTTCATATTATAACCATAAGTGTTCATCTCAGCATGCCCATATTGCCAGTGACTTACTGGAAATAAAAGCACAATGGCTTTCTCTGGCAGGGTTATTGTTGGTTAGGATCTGCATTCGCAGTGACTAGTGGCTGAAATAGAAACTTAAATGGGAGAAATAGTTTCAAATGCATAATGAGAGGGCAGAGTACAAGACAAGAAAGTGACTAACACCCACTTAGAAGAGGCTGATAGGGCATGCAGGCAATGTTCAAAGATCTTTCAAGGATTAGCTCATTTGGTCTTCAAAGAGCCTTAAGGGCCGCATCCTAAATGGACACCAAGAATGGATCACAGAGAAGCTAAGTATTTTAACAAGGTCACATACACACACCCCCTAATAATGAGTAATTCTGGGATTCCAACTCAGGGAACCTGGGATTAAAGTGTACATTCTTAATTACTGTCAAATATCACCGATGGGAAGTGATAAGAAGCTAAATGTAGATCAAGATAGAAGATGCCAGGCTAGGGAGGTTCAATGGTTGAGCATCAACCCATGAACCAAGAGGTCACGGGTTCAATTCCCGGTGAAGGCACATAGCCAGGTCGCAGCTTGATCTCCAGTAGCGGGCATGCAGGAGTCAGACAATTGATGATGTTTCTCTCTCATGGATGTTTCTATCTCTCTATCCCTCTTCCTTCCTCTCTCTCTAAAAATCCATGAAAACATATTGGGGGGAAATAAAAGGAGAAACACACATGTATATACACTGAAGAAGCATAGTCACAACATAGGAGTAAAGACAAGATGAAAAGAGAAAGAAAAGTTGGGGGTGAGAGATAACCCATATTGAAAAAAAAGAAATCACCCCATCCTTTGAAAACTGAAACATGATACAGAAGTTCCTCCTACATTTTCTGTAGCAATTTGTTTTCTATGACCTATCAATCAAGGAGGACATATTGATCATGTGGTTACCATCTAAGAGGCTCCATAAAGCTCCAAGGGATACAGGTACGTGAGAAGACATAAAAAGGTAAGATAGTCAGTGCAAAGACTTCAGAGTGGTTCAATAACAAGACGCCTAGCGTGCTGCTAAGGGACCCAACTGGATGCAAGCCAACCATAAATCTACAGCTCAGCTTATAAAACAGGCCTTGCTTGTATCACGTAAGATCCCTCATATATTTAAAGGAGATCTGGGACATCATTGCTTACAAAGTAAAAAATTCAAAATTAAAACAAATTTTAAAAATCTATATCCTAAGATATTTTTGAACTTTAATACAGGAAAATACAAAAGGGGGCGGGAGGGGGGAATCTGAGAGGGAAATTAAATCTAAAAATAAAAATTAAACCTGAAAATGGAAAGGTGATCAAGTCTTTGTCATGTATGACATCTTGAGAGATATAATTCATTTTTTATTGAATTTATTGGGGTGACATAAGTTAATAAAATTATATAGGTTTCAGGTGTACAGTTCTATAATTAATCATCTGTGGACTGTAATGTGTGTTCACCACCCCAAGTCCAATCTCCTTCCATGACCCTTTATCACCTATACCTTCTTCTATCTCCCTCACATCCTGTTTCCCTCTGATAATCACCATATTGTTGTCAGTGTCCATGAGTTTTTGTGTTTTGGTGGTTTTTCTTTTTTTTTGATAAATCCCTTCACCTCTTTCACCCAGCCCTGTAAACACCTTTCTTTTTTACAGTGTCAGTTTGTTCTCTCTGAGTCTGTTTCTGTTTTGTTTGTTAGTTTATTTTGATCATATGGTACTCGTCTTCCTCTGACTGGCTCATTTCACTTAATATAATGCTCTGTAGCTCCATCCATGATGTTGCAAAGGGTAAGATTTCCTTCATTTTTGTGGCCAAGTAGTATTCCATTCTGCAAATATACTAAAATTGTTTTATCCACTCATTTACTGATGGACACTGGGCTGCTTACAAATCTTGGCTATTGTAAATAACGCTGCAATGAACATAGGGGTAAATAAAGTCTTTTTTAAACTTGTATTTCAAGTTTCTTTGGATATATTCCCAGAAGTGGAATCACTGGGTCATAAGGCAGGTTTTTTTTTTTTTTTAATTTTTTGAGGTAACTTCATGATGCTTTCCACAATGGCTGCACCAATCTGCATTCTACACATAATGCATGAGTGTTCCCTTTTTTCAACTTCATCACCAATACCTGTTTTTTTTTAAATATATTTTTAGTTATTTAAGAGAGGAAGGGAGAAGAGGGAGAGAGATAGAAACATCAATGATGAGAGAGAATCATTGATTGGTTGCCTCCTGCACGCCCCCCACAGGGGATCGAGCCCAGGCCTGGGCTTGGGAAACAAATCATGACTTCTTGGTTCATAGGTCGATGCTCAACTACTGAGCCATGCAAGCCGGACACCAACACCTATTTTTTATTGATTTATTGATGATAGCCATTATGACACATGTGAGGTGATATCTCATTGTTTCATTTCCATGTCTGTGATGATTACAGACATTGACCATCCTTTCTTATATCTATTGGTCATCTGTATGTCCTCTTTGGAGAAGTGTCTATTTATGTCCTTTGTTCATTTTTTTAAATTGGGTGACTTGCTTTTGTGTGTGTTGAGTTTTGCAGTTCTTTATTGGACATCAACCCCTTATCAGATGTATCCTTGCCAAATATGCTATTCCATTTAATGGGTTATCTTTTCATTTCGTTGGTGGTTTCCTTGAAGTTTTTTCTTATTTCCCTTGTCTGAGGTAATATATCAAAAAAACTACTGCTAGGAGAAATGTCTAAGATTTTACTGCCTTTGGTTTCTTCAAGAATTTTTATGCTTTTGAGTCTAACATTTAAAAGTCTTAAGTCTATTTTGATTTTCTTCATGTGGATGGTGTAAGAAGGTGGTCTAGTTTCAGTTTTTTTGCATGCACCTGTCTAATTCTCTCAACACCTTTTATTATCTAGACTACTCTAATTATATACTGCAGTCATACGTTGCTTCACTATGTACACAAATATATTAGACATGTTAGACAAATAGTATTATGCATACAATGCCAATGAACTCACCCTAAGTACAGCATTTAGGCAAACTGCTTTGCTAATTTTATAATCCTTCTCATATATGATGATTAAAATCATTCCTCTTAGTTTCTTAGTTCTGATACAGGATTCTTCAATGATAATTGTTTGTCTTCCCAATCTAACATCAGTTGTGATTTCATCTATTAAAATAACTTCAACATAGTTAAAATGCTAACACATATCTACAGCTAAATTTTCTCTCTCAGTTTTATAGTCTTAAATAGAAAAAAAAAACTTGATTTTGAAAAAAATTCTATTTTCCTCTGAAAGTAACATGTGCAATAAAATTGTGATGAATATTCTTCCCATAAATGTTACTAAAATTGAGACCTAGATATGAGGGCTATCATTGTTACTCCCTAATAACAATATTTCTACTTTAAATATAGTCCTGGCTCCTTTAAGTTTTGAGGAACTAAGCATTTTAAAGTAAAAAAGTCTAAAATAAGTTAATGATGTAAAAGTCATTTTTTTAATATTTGTTTATGAGGCAAGTGCCTAAGAATTGGTAAACTTTTCAGGCATGGAAATGGGAAAACGCCGCATGACTAATATATATTATTTAACACAGAATAAAATAAGAAAATTTTGTTCACTCAAGCACTTTTCTTTCTTTTTTCATTTGCTTCAACCAATCAAGACCCTTAAAAAATCTGCACTTATTGGCCTATGGATCTAGAACAGTGGTTCTCAACCTTCCTAATGCCATGACCCTTTAATATAGTTCCTCATGTTCTGGTGACCCCCAATATCATTGTTACAAATTGAACATAATTAAAGCATAGTGATTAATCACAAAAACAACATGTAATTATATATGTGTTTTCTGATGGTCTTAGGCGACCCCTGTGAAAGGGTCGTTCGACCCCCAAAGGGGTCGCAACCCATAGGTTGAGAACTGCTGATCTAGAACATTCTTTCACCAGTTCCTTCTCATTTTTCATGGTGCCCTGGAATAGCATCACCTCAAAGAGGGATTCTCTAACCACCCTGCTTAAAATGAGGTCCCTCACTCAGTATATGTTCTCTAAGTACCTATTTATTTTTTTCATAGCATTTACCAACAAAGACAAAAACTATTCACCCATTATCTTGTTTGTTTGCTTATTTACCCCAAATAGAATGCAAGTTCTAGAATGCGGGGGCTATATTTTCTTGTCTACTTTCATATTTCCAATTGCAGGAATCAATACAATCTCCTCTATCATCTTCATAATAAAAAGAGGGTATAAAAAAGGTTGAGGGAAGGTAATGCACTTGACAAAGGTCACACAGTAAGAATCTGGTTGAGACAGGATTGAACACAGGTGGTCTTGCTTCACTGCCCATGACCTGAATATCTGCTATAGACCATCCCCTTTTATATTTAACAACTTCCTCAAACATCCTACCTCCTCATTTTGCAAGAGAGAAAGGAAGATGGTTCACTGACACTTTTGCCTAAAAGAACGTGTATCAAGCTCGCTGAGAACCTGACCGAGGTGAATGACCTGTCTTCCCCTTCCTGCTCATTTCATTTCACTCTGTTTCCTTTCAAGCCACACTCCTGGGGTTCCACATGAGCCAAGGTATGGCAGTTGAGTTTAAGCCCAGGGCGTGAAGACATGATCAGCAAAGTGGGTTTCAAATAGGCACTCATACAAAGAAGGCAGTTAAAAAATGACTCAGCACCCAGAAGTATATTAAGCTGGGGATTGAAATTATTATGATCTGTGCTTCCTTATTCAAACAGCACTGAACTTTCAGGAGCATACAGACCCCATTTTGGATGAAGAATTTGCAGCCTTCACTGAGGCCATTTTTCCTGACTTGAGTCAGACATGATTTCTCTTCAAGAGATTCTTGCCTACCTAGAGTAAGCTAAATCTAGCTTACAGCCTTGGCCCTTGAAACTAAGTGCAATTTACTTCAGCCACTGAATCACTGACAGCCAAATAAAGAGCCTGCCATGGAGAAGTGACTCTCTGGCCCTGGGTTCATATACTCATATAAAACCCATCTTTATTTTAACAGGGGAGCAACGTTTCCATAAAGTATTGAATTTGCAAAGGAAAATGTGTCCGTTCTGAAATACTCTACAGTGTTATTTGACCCTTGACCTCGGGATTCAATCTGCCACTTTGCTAATATTTTCGTAAAACAAGTCAACCCACGGGCTAAATCCTTTTCCAAATGGATCCCCAAAGGCTGGCAGATGTCACATTCCTTGCCCCCTTTTGACCTTCCCCATTGTATGTTTACAGGAAACGGATTAAGTTATGAGACTTTGATTTGCTATCAGGCCAAAAGCCAGAGGAAGGTTTGAGAACAAAACAGAAGTCAAGGCAGAAGCAGGTGGCAAACCTCAGAGCACAGCCAGCCCCATGTAAAGCCCTGGCCCTCAGAGGAAAGCAGTCTAGGCAGCAAGCAGACCGCACGTCTTGTCACTGATAGGACTTGATCACTGGCAGCCACCAAAGTGAGGATTTGGAGATGGGGCTGGGGGACCCATGGCAAAGATAGTAAGACTGCCTTCTGACATGCTCTCTGCTAGCTGACCCGTATGCCTAAAGAAAGCACGCTGCCTCTTTAAGCTTAATTTTATAAAACCATGACTTTGTTGTAAAGAGAGTATTGTAGAAACCATAGTAATAACACAATAATTTATACAGTGTGTTTACAGCATCTCATTTCATCTCGATCCTCAGAACAAGACCTCAAAGTACAAAGGGCGGAAATACCTGTAATCCTTATTTGTCAGTAAGGAATGTAAGATGCAGGGAGGCTAAAAGCTTTTGGCAAGAGGATGCGGTTGCTATGTGGTTAAGTTGGAATTCACATGTGGTCTCCTGAATGCCAAGGCCATTTTCATTCCACTATCCCATATTACTCTAAGTAATTCAGTTCTCCAAGTGAATTGAAAGGAAACATGAAGCTAAATGCAATATTTCAAAGAGAGATAGAATGAATCCAAACATATGAATCCTGAGATAGAGCTCAGGTTGTAAATAACCAATCTTGTCAAGATATGAAAGCCATTCCAAGCTCTAAACTGAGATGTAATTTAAATGTCATATTTGAATAACAGTCCTCTGATCCATCATCTGTCATACATTTGAAGATCTCATTTTACAGAAAATGAAAACAAACAAGTTAACCCTTTTTCATGCCAACATAGAAATTTTCTGTAATAGCCTATGAACCTTTAAGAATCAAGAACCTGGTCCCAGTTAGTACTTTTTAAGACATGCCCATTTCCTGATTCCTTACCACTTAGAGAATTACAGTGTTCTATTTTTAATTAATTACTAACAGAAAAAAAAAAGACTAGTAAAGTATTTAAACATTTTCCTTAAAGAAAAACATCCAATGTTGTGCTACTTCTAGACATATTTTTCATTGATTCATAAAAAAGAAATTGCAAGAAATGAAATATAAGCAGGGTTTTCTTTTCTCAATAATCATTTTGTATTGCTAACAAAAGCAGTAATTATTTGTATCCATTCTGACTGCAGATATTCCAAACACCACTATCACAAACACCAAGTTAATTATTTCAACCAGTAAAACAAAATAATATTTACTTATAACTTAAAGATCTATATGAGTTGAAGATGTGGGGATGAAAGTACCTCTTGACATCTTTTGTTTTCCCTTTTCTACTTTAACATATGTCTTATACTCTCCAGATGATTGTTCTGGTCTCACACTAAACCTCCTAATAAGTAATTTTCAATACCTTTGCTATCAAGCTTTTGATTTATTTATAACTAAAAATCTAACTGTCCTATGTCTTTTAAGAGCATGATATTTTATGAGAAATAAAAAAAGCAAAAGTCCACCTATTCAACATTAATTTAGGATTAGGTAAAAAATAAAATAAAACAAAATCCTAGGCTTAATAGACAATATATCAATCACAGGAAAACTGGTATCACTAAATCCTGCATATAATTTGATAATGGCACTAGATTTATCATTTCTCCTACTAAAATTTGGCTTTTAGTGGTGACTACTTGTTAAGATGGATTTAAAGATAGGATCATATGACTCCCCAAGTTCTTTCAATTTTGTACACACCCGGGGAATGCATTGTACTTTGTGATGGTAGCCTCCATTTGTGGAGTTCATATTTCTGTTCTCTCCCCATTTCACTCAATATCTTTGTTGAAAATTAACTACCTACTTAATTAACAGCTGCACATGAAGTTAGTATATTTACTGATCTGGATAAACACAAGCTATATCTGATTCAGTCCTTTGCTTTGCATCACTTTGTAAATTTCCATCCATTCTTTTCTGGCCTGATGTGTTTCTGTTGAGAAATCATTTGATAATCTAATGGGAGATCCCTTGTATGTGACTTTCCGTCTCTCTCTTGCGGCCTGTAAGATTTTCTCTTTGTCCTGAACATTTGCCATGGTAATTATGATGTGTCTTGGTGTGGGTCTTTTCGGGTTCACCTTGTTTGGGGCTCTCTGGGCTTGTGTGACTTTTTTCTTCCCCACCTCAGGGAAGTTTTCTGATATTATTTCTTCAAATAGGTTTTCTAATCCTTGTTCATCTTTCTGTTGTTCTGGTACCCCTATTATTCTTATGTTGTTTCATTTCATGTTGTCCCAAAGCTCCCTTATGTTTCTTCAATAAGTATTACATATACCCAGATGAGATCATGTAGATTCAGTTTTTTTCACCTATTTTTCTTTCTACATACAACTAAACACCCTGGAAATAATCCAGAAGACAACTATAAAAAGGCTCTGAAAGCTGGAAAAAGGGTGACTGGCTAAGCACTTCAAGACTCAAGGAAGAACATCATAGTGAATTGCCTAGGCTTACTTTTTATTTACCATTAATCTTGGCTCAGGCACCAGAGAAACCTACAACCAGCAACCAATCATAACAAACCATTAGGAGCCTGCCTCTGTGGCCAAATGACCAGAATAAAAGCCCAACAGACACCATGTAGGAGACCCCCCTCCTCCGATCCACATGCAGGGTGGTGATGGGCTCTTCCTTTCACAGTGGGAGCAGAGCCTGGTGTCTCCAGACTTCCACCTGTGGCATGAGGAGACCCAGTCCCACATCAGCCAGCACCCTATCAGTGAAAGGGGATAAAGGAAGCCTGGTGGCTTTTCCCCACATGGCCTCTGCCCCACCATCCGTGATCAAGCCAGAGACCCAGGAATACCAGTAAAAATGCAGATAAGCAAACATCACAAAGTTTCTGAAAATTAATTTGGAACCACGGCCCACAAAGAAAGCCAGAACATGCACCATAAGCTTAAAAGGGTCACTGCTGAAATAGCAGATTTAAACAGGATCGAGTCTCCTAACATACTATTCAAATATCCAGGATAAAATAAAAAATCTCTAGTCATAACAAGAATGAAAACATTCACTATCTGATGAGAAAAGCCTATTTGACTAACACCAACACAGACATGAATCAGATCTTGGAATTACATGACAAGAATTTGAAATCCTTTAAAATTTAATAATCAAAAATGAAAAATAACACCTTCTGATGGGTAAATGCTTAAACAAACTTGAGTTATTCATACCATGGAATACTACCCACAATAAAGGGGAATGCTATATTGATAAATGCAACAACTTTGAAAGACCTCAAGGGAATTATATAACCTCCTTGAAATAAAGTAATTATAGAGCTGGAGAACATATTAGTGGTTGCCATGTGCATGGGTTTAAATTTGGGAAGTGGCTATAAAGGGTAGCAGTAGGGAGCCTGGATGAAAGAACAGTTCTGCATTTTGATTGCTGTTGTATTTACATAAACTATACATGTGACAAAATTGCAAAGACTATGCATACAGACATACACCAATGAATGCATATACAATTGTTGGAATTGGAATTGGCTTTGTGGATTGTACAGATATGAATTCTATATTTATGCAAGGTGTTCATGTTGGGGTAGAAAGGATAAAGAGTGAACGGGATTTCCTTCTACATTTTTTTAAAATATATTTTTATTTATTTCTGAGAGGAAGGGAGAGGGAATGAGACTGAAACTTCAAGGATGAGAGAGAATCATTGATTGGCTGCCTCCTGCATTCCCCATACTGGGGGTTGAGCCCCAACCTGGCTCATAGTTCCATGCTCAACCACTGAGCTATGCTGGCTGGGCTCCTTCTACATTTTAAAACTTTCTGTGAATCTATAATAATTTCAAAATAAATGTGGCCCAGCTGGCATGGCTCAGTGGTTGAGCATCAACCTATGAATTAGGAGGTCAAGTTTCGATTCTCAGGCAGGGCACATGCCCGGGTTTGGGCTCAATCCCCAGTGTTGGGCATGCAGGAGGCAGCCAATCTATGATTCTCTATCATCATTGATGTATGTATCTCTCTCTCCCTCTCCCTTCTTCACTGGAATCAATAAAAATATATGTTTAAAAAAATACATTTGTAAGAAAAATGCATTACATGTGCCCAGAGACTGCTCAAGAACTCAAGCATGTAAAAGAAAACTATTGAAAAGTTTAATGTGTATCAAAGTGGTCAAGACTGCTCTTCTCCATAATACTTACGGCTAAGCAATACATCAATTCAAGCTTTCCCTCTTTACATATGACTGAAATGTTAACCTACTTCATAATCATAAGAAAGATATGTTTTACAAATAAAGGTAAAACAGCTCAACATGGGGAATCAAATATTACATTAGCTATAATCACCAAATTGTATTTTCCTCAGGACCTTTTTTCCCTAGGCATAAACAAAATAACACTAAGTCTATTCTTAATATTTCCCCAAAGACTCTACCTCAAAATGAATTTTCCTTGGGCTGACAGTGAGATCTGAGTCTTGTACTTAGAAAAAGGAAAAAAAAGAGTGTTGAGGTGTGTGAATTTTTCCCCGTTCAAGGCTTCATGAGAGAAACCCATCAAAGTGTTTGACAGATTGGACTTCACAGCCACATCCTACTTCCTGGCATAGTCTTTGACATAGAGGCATACAGATGGGATAGCTCACTCCTGTTTAAAGAGCTTAACAGTATATAGGCTCGATCTGCACTCTCGGGGCCATCTCCCCCATTCAGAAACCATATGTAAGTTTTGAATTTAAATAATAGCCCCTCCAGATTCAAAAGAGAATATAAAGCGAATCAATGTATCCTTCTTTTTAGAATTTAGGCTGGGAAGAAAATATTTTAAATGACTACATTATTCTTTTTCAAATTGAATTCCTTTGTTGCAATTTTGCTGGAAAGTAATTTTTGGCCAAACCAGAATATATCTACTTTGCTTAGTTAAAATATGGTTACAAATTATTTGGTCACTTTTGGTCTACCAAAGGCCTCCAGTTAAAAAAATAATCTTGGTTTATAATATTTTTCAAAAAGTTACCATGAAGATAACTCAGTTTCATGACATGGAAAATATTAACTACAACCATGAAAATATTTTGTGACCAAAACTTTTCTTCTTACCAATAATCTCTGTTAATCACTGGAATTTAAGTTAACAGATAAATTATACAAATTTGATTTCAAGAAACAATTCAGTGCATTAAATCATAAATCAAGAACCCTACTGCAGCCCTAGCTTGTTTGGCTCAGTGGATAGAGAGTCAGCCTGCGGACTGAATGAAGGGTCCCAGGTTCGATTCCGGTCAAGGGCAATTGCCCAGGTTGTGGACTCGATCCCCAGTGGGGGTTGTGCAGGAGGCAGCTGATTAATGATTCTCTCTCATTGTTGGTGTTTTTGCCTCTCTCCCTTCCTCTCTGAAATCAATAAAAAAAATAAAAAGAACTCTACTGCAAATAGTTATTGAAAATAACAAATATTTAATGCATTGTGTTATATTGCACATAAATATTTATTTAAAGTAAATGTTACTTTTACTATAAGGTTTAAAAATACTTACCAAGTTTGTCAGCTTACAGAAATATTTATAACACATTCCTCTACTAAAATCACATTACAATGTACTAAATAAAATGAGCAGGGTAACTTTCCTTCACTTGGATTAGTTATTGGTTGATTTGGTTCAGTGACAGTGATTGGCTACTTTAAGAATGAACGATAATTAGAATTGGGGTGAATAGGTTTCAACTTCACTGTTTGCTCTATTCAATTGGCTGTGGCAACCTTGAGTGCAATTTTGAGGAGAAATCCAAGGTTCAGTAGAGAAGATTAGAGATGTATTCCAAGTATGAGACCATGCCTGTCCTGGCATACTAGCTAGTATTTTTTTTCTGATTGATGAGACATTTCAATACCATAAATATAAATGAGGATGGAAGCTTGTATATCTGTGATAAAACAAACTTCCTTTTATGTAAGAAATCTTAAACTGAATGAAATAAAATATTTAAAGGATTATGAATCCACAAGCTTTTGTGTTTGTTTTTTCTCTGGTATTTATTCATAGTTTTTTTTATTATTTCTTAAGAAGATATTAGTAATTGACAACACTAATTATTTGACATGGTGTACTTTATTTTTAAAGTTATCCTCAAGAATATAGTAAGTGTGGGGAATGTAGTCGAATTTGGAGCCTGCTTATGTTGTACCTGAGAAACCTAAACAGACTTAATTGGGGATCTGATGTCATAAAACTGAGTTAATTATGTACACTATATTATGATGCATATAATTCTGAAGTAATACATATATGTCTTCTAAAAGTGCTGAAATTATTGCATTGTAAGGACATTTTGACACTTTGCATAAGAATACACACTTGTATCTTCGGATACTCACTGTTTTTCAATTATATAGTGAGGGTGGGGGAGTGTCAGGCAAGGTTGTAGTTGTTTGTTATCATTTTCCTACTTTGCTTTTGACTTCTCACCATTCAGAGGTATCCAGATGGTTATAAATATTTAGGAATCAGAGGCATTTCAGTCATGGAATCTGTTGATTCTAAATACAAATTCAACTCAGTAATTCTCAACTCATTTATTTGAAAATCAAGATGAGGGGTAGAGGGATTGAGCAAAAATAAAAAAATAAGAGAAAAACTCATGGACACTGACAACAGTGTGGTGATTTCTGGGGGGAAAGCTGGGGGAAGGTGGAGGAGGAGAGTATAGAGGGGATAAATGGTGATGAAAGGAGACTTAACTTGGGGTAGTGAACACACAATACAGTGTACAGATGATGTGGGACTGTGCACCTGAAACCTATATAATTTCATTAACCAGTGTCACTGTAATAAATTCAATAAAAAGCTTAAAACAAAACAAAACACAGAAGCAATATACAGGGTGTCCCAAAAATATACATTCTTTAACAACTGATAGCTGTTAAATAAAAATGAAATATATTTTTATAAGCACTGCCTTTATAATTATTCAAAGTTTGTGTATACATTTTTGGGATTATACACACACACACACACACACACACACACACACACATACTTCAGGTTTCATATATATGAAAGATATAAGTAAATATATATTATATACACACATATATTTAGGAATCCAAAAGGATTTTTGCTATTCTGTATGATCATCCTGATTATTCGATTCCAATTTCAAGCTACAACAGAGGCTGAACTGTAACCTAATGGCTCTACTTCCAGGATCAGTGTTCCAAGACTGCTGACTTACTTATCTGTTTCTATGTCTCCACCACCTTCCGAGAACCTGAAGCCACAATACATAGAAGACGAATAAACACAAATCATGCCTGTTGATTATGTGGCTCTCTCCATGACATTCCGTCATTCATTACTAACACATGCAATCTCTTTGGTTTGTTTCATAGAATAAGCATACATTTATGTGCTTCAAAATAAAAAGGAGTATTTTACTGAAATAACTTGTGAAACTGCATTTCAATATAGTGTATTTCACTTTTAAGCTGTCAGCAGTTTTACAATACATACAATTGGCCATTACATAGCAATGTTAGCAATTCCATAGCTCCAAATATTCAATATATGTTCAAACCCCATTAATATATTTACCTATATGGGAATAATATGGGGGAGAATCCTGTCATAGAAAAATGAAATTTTATTCCAACCATAAAATTTAATTTTAAGGTTGTTCAACTGCTTGAAAATAGAAGCTCTAAAACAAGAAATAAATTTATAAAAACTTTACCATTTAAATTGAATCACAAATATTTATTTTATGTAAAGATCCAAGGCAGAAATGTTTGCACAATACTCACAGATTACTTTGAAAGAACATAAAATCTCAGCAGTATCCTAAAATCCTAGAATATTTACTAATAAACACATATTCACAAATATCCTATAAATTATTTATAGAGTAGAGTTAAAAATAAAAATACATGAAGTCTGTGTTCAGAAGCAACACTGAGTATGTTAAGGCCAAAAAATAGATGAGTTTAATACCCACAAAAGGAAAAACTCAATGAATGAATTAATTGGCATACAGTTTATAGTTTTGCTATTGGTTTACATTATTTTGACTCAATGCAATGAATGGTAACAATAAGTAATCCTTAAAATTTCTCTGGTTTATTAATTATACTTGTTAATATTTTTTTTAGTTTGTTGATAGGCCCTATTAGTAGGGACAATAGTTCCATTCAAATAAAAATATCAAATGACTAGAGTTTTAAAAACAGACAACACCATTACTAATGAATAACATGTGTATTCTTCACTGACAGAAAAAATAAATCCATTTGCTGTTCATTTTTAGCTTTGATATAGTGATACATAGTTTGTTTCCTGAAGTAGATTGAATGTTGTAGATTATTTTGCAGACTAGAAAACAGCACAGAAAACTAGGATGTTGCTTTATATCATCCTGACATAGCTTTTGTCTTCACATCAAAGCAGAGTTGGAGTATTAGAGTCTTGTCAAAATATGGGAAAGTTTGACTGCCTCAGTCTGTGTGTAACGAGTATTTGGTTGAGTGGGCCAGGAAATTAAAAGAAAAAATAATTTAATCAATTTAGTTGTTTCTAAGAAAAGGGAAATATTTTAAACAAAATAGTTGAAAAGGATTTTCAAATGAAAGGCATTAAAGCCTTAGCTATCACTTAAGTATCTATTTTCAGGAAACCGTAATCAATAAATATGAAGTTTGATTCTACCATGTCTTTGTATTCATTTCAGACTCTATTATGTTATCTGTACTTAGTAATTACTCTAAAAATACCAACTAAATCTAGCACTTGGATCATTTACGATTTTGAACTGATATCCACAAATAAATGTTGACAAATTTAACTTTAGAAAAAAATAGGTAAAAAAGTTGGAAACAGCATTGATTTTATTTTATTTTGTTTTGTTTTATAGATGTATACATTAATCTGGTGACAAGAAGCAGCAATTAAGCTTTACAGCCTATAAATGTATATTCACTATTAAAATTGGGAAAAAATCTAGACATATCAATCTACTAGAGGCCCGATGTACAAAATTTGTGCAAGAGTAGGCCTTCCTTTCCCCGGATGCCAGCACCAGGTTCTCTCCGGCACCCAGTACCCGGGCTTCCCTCTGGTAGTCCCGGCTTCTTCAGGAAGGTCGTCATCCAGTCTGATTAGCATATTATGCTTTTATTATTGTAGATATTTGAACTATGACAAAGTTCTTATTTAGTACAATGAAAAGGATCCACATTGGGCTGTCATATTTGGGAATCAGCCCAGCACAACTGTAGATATAACCCAATGGAGGTTATAGTAAACATGTCCTTAATTCATAAATATGTTGGAACAATAAAAATCTCCACACATCTACAGAAAACACACAGCAGGAAGAAGAGATCAAGATGATCAATCTGAACAGAGTTCTAGAAATCAAATAGAATTTACATACCCTATCCAATAATAGACAAACATGGTAATTAACCATACCTCTAACACGTTTCCCCATTGGCTAATCAGGGTGATATGCAAATTAACTGCCAACCAAGATGGCGGCTGGCAGCCAGGCAGCTGAAGTGAACAGGAGGCTTGCTTGCTCCAGTGATGGAGGATGCCAAGGTTCCCCGCCTGCAACTGCCGGCCTCTGAGCTGCACTCTAAGAAACAATGTTGCAATTATAGAAGCTAAACAAACCCCAGAAACCTGCTTTCAGCCATCCGGGCCTCAGAGCTGGAGTTACAACAGTGTTTTAATTATAGAAGCCAAATAAACCCAGATACCTGCTTCAGA
>NW_006294876.1:254123-256451 GCF_000327345.1 Myotis davidii | reverse complement strand
ATCCAGGCTGAGGGCTGCCAGTACAGCAGTGGTGGTGGGAGCCTCTCCTGCCTCCTCAGCCGTGGTAAGGATGTCTGCAGCTTAGGGCTACTCCTCGCTGACAAGTGGACATGCCCTGAGGGCTGCCGGGCTGCCAGAGGGATGTCTGATTGCCATCTTAGGCCCAATCCCCCGGGGAGCAGGCCTAAGCCAGCAGGTGGTCATCCCCTGAGGGGTCCCAGACAGTGAGAGGGCATAGGCTGGGCTGAGGAATCTTCCCTCCCCCCTGAATGCACAAATTTTTGTGCACCGGGACTCTAGTACATTATATAATAACACAAGGTTATTATTGAGTTAATCAAACTAGGTAAATTATTTCATAGTACACCAGGAGGTCATAGTGGTAGGACACATAACAGAATAGTCAGCAACATTCTTCAAGGACATTGTTGCAAATGACCTGACAAAATGATGCCACACCACACAATTTTGGAAGTTTAAACATTCTGCATAAAATATAACACCAGAAATGGTTAAACACACAGCATCATACATGTGTTTACGTCTTGTTATTCCCAGTGTCCCTAAACTTAAACAAACCGGCAAGGGAACACTCTATTTAGAGTTGAAAGGATGCCTGTCTTTTACCTGGGGATTTTTAGGATCATCTTTCCAGGCTTGTAGTATATTATAGCGACTATTTTATTTGCACTTTTTTACATTTTTGTTTTTTATGTATTGGCAGTTCTGCCAATACTGCTTGGTGCATACTGAATTTTTGGCATGTGGTAAGCACAAAGGGCACAAGAGTAAGATTCAAGACCTAATCCCCGGCCTCAGATAGACTACAGTGTCTCTTTAAAAGATGGCAGCTTGTTGGTCCGTCCTATTTCATTTCCAGTGCAATAGAGATCAGCACTGACAAGCTATCAGGCCACTTTTTCATATGCCTGCTATATTTTGAAATGAAACACATTTGTCATTAAATATCATAAAGTTTCATAACCTTAACAAATATGATAAATATTGATGTAGAGGAGAATCATATGCAGCTTTATCCTTAGACTATTCATGGGTGTTAATCCCTCTCACAGATTTTCACACTTCAACTCTTCTTGTTTCAATTGTCATACATAATTCATAGACGAATCTCAAGAGCACAAAACTGTAAACTAAGAATACTTTAGTAAACTCTCAAGTGGTAAAGGTAAATATAAACCTGATTTATAAAATAAAAATATTTAAAAATCAATATAAATATAAATATATATTAAGATTGCTCTTTTTAATTAGGTTTTCACTATTTCTGCCCTAATAAAGGGAAATTATGGGGAAAGAAAATCTATTCCTTTTCGGTTAAGTGTTGAGCAGTCTCTTTTGATGATTCTCATGCCATAGATATTGATTATCTCTGATCCTTTCACTGATCATTTTAAAGAGATAGCAATCCTGAGGAATCTATATTTAATTTGATGAAGCATGGGCAAGAGAACCATTGAGAATCATTTTGTATATGCGTAGTGATTTCAGACCTCTGGGAATATATATGTGTATTAGAAACATATATGCAATATATGTGAAAATATTTATTTATTTTTTATTTATTCCAGAGAGGAAGGGATGATGTGTGCAATGCATGTAATTAAAAAAAATATTTTCTTGTCCTAGCCAGTTTGACTCAGTGGACAGAGCTTTGACTGAAGGGTCCCAGGTTTTGTTAAATAGTTAGATTATTTCCATTGTTTCATTATTATAAAAGCAGGTACCTTAAACATATATTTTTCATACTTAAGGCTGTTGCTTGGAGATGAGTTTCTGAAAGTGGAAAGAGTGAGCAAAAGTATTTAGGCGTTGTATTGCTTTCAATATCAGTTGTTGAATTGCCTTCCAAGTGCTTAAAACAGTGTCCTGCGCAATGTAGGAGGGTGGTCACTTCAACACAATGTCACTAGCACTGTACTTTCTATTTGTTTCAAAGTTAAACTTGGAAAAATAATATATTGACATAATGTTACTGGTATTGATTATATATAAGGCTGGAGTTCATAGTGATTATATTCTCTGTGATGGCATTATTTTATTTTGTTTGTTGTCTATTCTTATTTTCATATTTCTATGTATTAGTTATATAACAATGTTACTTTATAATTATGACTGGATCATGAGGTTTCCAAATTTTTATTATTATCACATAATAAATTATTTTTAATTTTTTATTACAAAGGGTATTACATATGTGTCCATTTTTGCCCCCCGCCCTAGACAGTGCCCTAGCCTCCCCTATCCCCCAGTGTCTTATGTCCATTTGTTGTGCTTATATGCATGCATACAAGTCCTTTGGTTGATCTC
>NW_006294876.1:220281-254046 GCF_000327345.1 Myotis davidii | reverse complement strand
TTATGCTACTATGAACATAGGGGTACATAAGTCCTTTTTGATTGGTGTTTTTGAATTCTTGGGATATATTTCTAGAAGTGGGATTATGGGGTCAAATGGGAGTTCCATTTTTAACTTTTTGAGGAAACTCCATATGTTTGCCACAGTGACTGCAGCAGTCTGCATTCCCACCAGCAGTGCACAGGGGTTCCTTTTCCTCCACATCCTCTCCAGCACTTGTCGATTGTTGATTTGTTGATGATAGCCAGTCTGACAGGTGTGAGATGGTACCTCATTGTTGTTTTGATCTGCTTCTCTCAGATAATTAGTGGCTTTGAGCATGTTTTCATATGTCTCTTCGCTTTCTGAATGTCCTCTTTTGAAAGATGTCTATTTAGGTCCTTTGCCCATTTTTTGATTGGATTGTTTATCTTCCTTTTGTTAAGTTGTGTGAGTTCCCTATAAATTTTGGAGATTAGGCCCTTATCAGATATGACATTGGCAAATATGTTTTCCCACACAGTGGGTTTTCTCGTTGTTTTGTTGATGGTTTCTTTTGCTGTGCAGAAGCTTTTTATCTAAAGAATAAACATTATGCGGCAAATATACTTACTGCAATCTTGATAACGGACCAAAATTTTTATACATAATAAAATTTTTGGTCCTTTATCAAGATTGAAGTAAGTATATTAGCTGCATAAAGTTTATTCTTTAGAGTTTTAAGACATATATTTTTAAACATAACCAAGTTTCATCTGCAATATTTTTTTTCCTAAAAGTTTTAAGTGTATGCTAACCTTCCCTCCCACAGGTATTATACATATTCCATCATAACTACTTCTGGTTTTCTATGATCTTACAGCTTATAATCAATTCCCAGTACATCAGTACTTTTTTTTTGAAAAGGTAAGATTTTAATTGGTTTCTCCAATATTGTCATACTTTATTGTAGGATTTCTTTTTAACTTTGAGTGTGGCATCTCCATGATTGCCTGATAAATGCTTATGTGTAAAATTATTTATTTAGAGAATATTGTTACCTTGATTTGTCTCTTCTGTCCTACTTACATTAGTGTCAGTTTCTAGTTTATAATGATTAAAAGATATATTTGCAAGTAATATTTATTATTTGCAAACATGCAATAAGTTAATTTGAATAGATAAATAATATGGACCCAGTAATAAATCCGTATTTAATAAATTTATAATTATCTGTAAGTAATGATAAATTCACAAAGTGATAAATCCATAAGATAAAAGAATCAAGAAATTCATTTCTTTTCTGATTATGTGACATATTTAGGTCTGGTATCAAACTTCATGTCAGATGGTATTATCCTGTACTTTGCAAAAAAAAATTTTGGAGAGATTTTGTATAATCCTTTAGTCTCAGAAAATACTATTTAAAGTATTCATTATACATAATCCATTTAAAATTATATGACTTTCCATGTAATTCACCAAGGCAGAAAAGATATTATTGAACTTATTATTATCTCTCTTTATAACTCACTGACACTATGTAATGACAAAGGAAGAGATTGTATTCCCTTGGATATTAGATTTTTAAAATTTATTTTTTATGTCAAGTTTAAAATTGGCCCAGATTATTGCTTTTAAGAGATCTGAAGGAAAAACAGAAACAGCAAAAACATAGCTAATAAGCATGTCACATGTACTGTTCATTCATTAAAATCACATAATTCCTCTTATAAAATTATAAGTTTACATAATTCCTATTTATCAGCCTTGATAAAACTTTTAGAAACTTTATTTTTTGAGTTTCCACAATATATTTTCATGCATTATTTTATGTGTTTGCCAAAAATTTCTATAAAGGATGAAAATTATTAAGTGCTTTTTCATTTCAATCTATTTTTTCATTTGAATGTATAGAACTAAGATGCTGTTACAAAGTAATAAAGGGCCGAAACCAGTTTGGCTCAGTGGATAGAGCGTCGGCCTGTGGAGTGGCAGGTCCCAGGTTCGATTCCGGTCAAGGGCATGTATCTGGGTTGCGGGCACATCCCCAGTAGGAGATGTGCAGGAGGCAGCTGATCGATATTTCTCTCTCATCGATGTTTCTAGCTCTCTATCTCTCTCCCTTCCTCTCTGTAAAAAATCAATAAAATATATTTTTTAAAAAAGTAATAAAGGTAGTGTGAAAGACAAAGACACAAAGAAATGTCCTCAATTTTCAAATGTTTTAAAGCATTATATGGAGCGATATATTTAGAATCGGTAAAAATATTCATGTCTTGGGTAATTCCACTATAAGAACTAAGCTAAGAAAAATAATTAGAAATGCAAAAATATATATGAACAAAAATAATGCAAGAATGTTGGCAGTAGCAACAGAAATAAACTAAAGAGACAGACATAATGGTTTGGATTAATGCATTTTGATATATCCATTCAATGGATAAAAACATTAAATTATATTGAAATATTTAAGGCTATTGGAACATTCAACTGTGCATTATTTGGTACAAAAGTATTTAAAAGCTGTATATATAACATAATAAATTGATTATTCTATCCTATATAATAAATGCAAATTGTCCCCTCGACCAGGAGTTCGACCAGGGTGTGGGGCCAACTGCCCACAGCTCCTCCCCTCAGCTGGCCCCATCTCCAATAGGGCCCCCCAACCCCAATCGTGGGTTGAGCCAACTGACCAATCCTCCGTGGCCCCTCTCCCAGATGGCCATGCCCCCAATCAACCCCCTACCCCAATCAGGGCGGGGCTGGCCAGCCAACTGCCCATGGCCTCTCCCCCCAGCTGGCCAGGCCCAACCCATGCACAAATTCATGCACCAGGCCTCTAGTATTTATATGTGCTTTGAAGAATATTCACAATTTCAAAGATTATCTTTGAGAAGTGAGCTTATAGGGGGGTCTTTATTTTGTACTTTATGCATACTTGACTATATTTGACTATACTTTTCTATACTTGACTTTTAAAAATAAATCTGTATTACTTTACATAGAGCTAAATAAAACTAAACAATGCAACTGTATCTTAGTGCTATATTCTGTAAAAATTAAAACTCTAATCCTCTGGAAATTTATAATACATAATAAGTCCTATCCTATATAATAAAAGGCTAATATGCAAATTGACCAAACAGCAGAATGGCCGGTCACTATGACACACACTGACCACCAAGGGGTAGACACTCAATGCAGGAACTACCCTTTGGTGGTCAGTGTGCTCACACAGGGGGAGCGCTGCTTAGCCAGAAGCCGGGGTCACGGCTCGCAAGTGCAGCCGTGGTGGTGGGAGCCTCTCCCACATCTGTGGCAGCGCTAAGGATATCTGACTGCCAGCTTAGGCTTGCTCCCTATGGGAGAAGTGAGCCTAAGCCAGCAGTTGGACATCCCCACAGGGCTCGTGGATTGCAAGAGGGCACAGGCTGGGCTGAGGGACCCCCCACAAGTGCACGAATTTCATGCACCAGGCCTCTAGTTTGAATATAGGTGAGTAAGTATAATATTATGTGGGAATATACAGGGAGGGACACAACAAAATAGAGTTTCTCCACAATTCTGAAAAGCAACAGGAACTATTAAGAAATAACAAATGAAAAAAAAAAAAAAAAAAAAAAAAAAAAATAACAAATGTCTCAGGTAAACAACCTAAGTTTACAATTCATAGAACTAGAAGAAGAACAAGTTAAGCACATCAGCAGAAGGGAGGAAATAATACAGATCAGAGTGCATATTAATGAAATAAAAACCAGAAAAACAATAAATAGGATCAACAAAACTAAGCTGAATTTTTAAATAAATAAAATTGACAAACTTTTAACTATGCTAAGTTATAAAGAGAGAAGACTCAAATAAAATTAGAAGTGAAAGAGATGACATTACAGCTGATTCCACAGAAAATACATAGGATAAGAAAGTAATATAAACAACTATATGCCAACAAAATGGTACATAGTAGAAAAAATGGATACAGTTCTAGACATGGAATCTTCCAAGACTGAGAAAGGAAGAAATAGAAAATCTGACTGATGATTAATGGGTAAAGGGATTCAATCAGTAATCAAAAACTCCCAACAGAAAATCCCAGGACCAATTTGCTTCACTGGAAAATTCTACCAAACATTTGAGCAACTCTAAAATGAACCATGTTTAAATAAAATTAGCATAATTAAAAATTTTGAAGCAAACTGTCTTGATAAAGATGAATACCAGCAAAATAATTTTAATGAGTAGATAAATAAATAGCAATATATATTGGCAAAGTACCTGTTAAAGTTGAATCCATGAGCTAGAATTATGGGACTATATCATATATATATATTCTTTTTTTTTTTACTCTGCTAATTAGTGAGGGGAAGTATAAAAACTGTATAGGATATCACCACTTTCACTGTCCTGCGTTTGTATTTTCCCATGTGGTAAGGTTAAAGGAGAGAGGGGAAAAAGAGAATAAGACTAGAAAAAGAGAGGGTTGTTACATTGTTGGGAAGAGAGAATTTGACCAGAGAACAGAACTGCAATGGCAATAAACAGCTCTATCAATCTCAGCTATGCTTCCACAATGGAGAAGGTGCGATGCAGTACAATGGAACACGCATTTCTGTTTTCTTTTCTTCTTTTTTTTAAAATATATTTTATGTATTTTTACAGAGAGGAAGGGAGAGGGATAGAGAGTTAGAAACATCCATGAGAGAGAAACATCAATCAGCTGCCTCCTGCACACTTCCTACTGGGTATGTGACCGCAACCAAGGTACATGCCCTTGACTGGAATCAAACCCGGGACCCTTGAGTCCGCAGGCCGACGCTCTATCCACTGAGCCAAACCAGTTAGGGCTCTGTTTTCTTTTACTACAATGACAATAATCTGTTATAAATACTGAACAGATGGTAAGTGTCTATCATAAAAAAAGCAATGTGTTTCAGGAAGTAAAACATATATATTGTGAGTTTGAACTGACTGCTATACATTCTAATTTGATTTATGTGAAAAAGAAAGACAATAGAAAGAACACTTGAAACTTGGTACACAAGTAGAGGTTACTGGTCATTAAAATATAATGTATGCTTAAGTCTGGGCAACTGTTCTGTTTAGATTGTTTAATTCAATTATGATGATGCACAAATAACAAATTCGATGATGCTCTTGCTCAGAACAAAAAGGACACTATTTTATGGATATTAGTTGGACTTCTAATCTTTAATAACTAAAAACATGGAAGTCTGAGCAAAGATTAAGAGCTCATAAGTCTGGAAAAGAAAGGAAAATTGGCCCAGCTGACATGGTTCAGTGGTTGAGTAATGACCTATGAACCAGGAGGTAATGGTTGAATTCCCAGTCAGGGCACCTGCCCAGGTTGCAGGCTTGACCGCAGTGTAGGACATGCAGGAGTCAGTCAATCAATGATTTTCTCTCATCATTGATGCCTCTCTCTCCTCCTTCCTCTCTGAAATCAATAAAATGTATTTTAAAAAAGAAAGGAAAAAGTGTGTCAATTGTAATATTACATTAGCTATACAAATAGCTTTTTATTCTAATCAGGTACTATAGGTTTATTATTTGGCTCTCTATATTATACCAGAAAAAGGTAAATGATATATTGAGTGAATCCATATAAAATAAAACGTTTTAAAAAGTAGCAAAACTGTTACATCATTAAATAGAAAAAAGCAACTCTTTTTTAAATAAAAATATTCTAATTGTTGAGCATTTTACTCATTGAAATGAAATCCAACAGTGACTTCCTTTTTATGGATAAACTTCTATTTCCACTAGCAAACTAAACATTATTTTCAAAAGTATTATGCATACTTGTTTATGTAATAAATAATGAAGAAATGAATAAAAGCAATGCAGTTAATACATGGTCTGGTGAGATATTTAAAGTCATTTCAAAATATTCTCATACTTTGAGAAGATAAATTTAAAAATAAAAAAAATTATAAAAGATATTTAGGTAACAAAAAGATAGAATTATGTTCAGTATGCATCAGACCTAAATGTGAATTAGATGTACTAATTCCAAGACAACCAATTAAAGTGCATATCATCCATATAATATAGTCACTATCAGGGCAGCATGACACACAAGAGAAATTAATGTGATATTTGCCGTCAAGAAGTTTGCAAAAACACTTAAGTTGTAAAAAAAATAATTAGCTTAGAAAAACCAATAATATTAAAGAAAAAATGAGCAAATGCAATACTGTAAACCAAAAAGGAACAATTAAGGATAATGACCAGTGATAGTCATTGAAGTAAAGAAAATTTGGTTATGTACAAGATACTTTGATGACACAATGACAGAATTGGAAACAGATCAGAGAAGGAATATTCAACTATTATTTTAGACTTTTGACTTTAGTGGAATCATGGTGCTGCCAATGTTATAAGTAGGAAAATCAGAAGATTAATTAAATTGGAATAGAAATGATGAAGAGCCATGTTCACTGACCACCTTCCTTCCCACTGCTTGACACTGTGCTCTGAGCAATCAACATAACATTTCCATACTTTCAGTTAGTGCTGTGCATATTTAATAAATAGAAAATTAAACAATGTGCCTGTGGTGATACACATATTAATATAATCAAGCTTCAAAAATGTTTGACTGAACCTTAGCTGGTTTGGCTCAGTTGATAGAGTGTTGGCCTGAGGACTGAAGGGTACTGAGTTCGGTTCTGGCCAGGGCACATGTCCAGATTGCCGGGTAAATGCCCAGTGGGGAGGGGGTGTGAAAGAGGCAGCCAATCAATGATGTTCCTCTCTCATCAATGTTTCTTTCTCTCTATCCCTCTCCTTTCCTCTCTGAAATCAATAAAAATATATTTTTAAAAAATTTCTGATTGATTATAAGCTTACTCTTTCTATACTACATCCTGTTTGTCTCAGAAAAATCAAGGAAGGTCGAGCACCTTTTTCTTACAAACACTCTTTACTTACATCCCTATTAATCAATCATAAATTGTAAATATCATATGTCCAAAAAGCATTTAATATATCTAAACTACCAAACATCATAGCTTAGCTTAGCCTACCTTAAATGTGCTCAGAACACTTACATTAACCTAGTTTGGCACAATCGTCTAACACAATGGATATACTGTAGAGTTTCAGATTTTTACCCTAATGATAGTGTGGCTAACAGAAGTTTAGCCTGCTTCCACTGCCCAGAATAATCAGAGTATCATACTACATATCACCAGCCTGAGAAAAGATCAAAATCTGAAGTATAGTATCTACTGAATGTGTATCATTTTTGCAGCACTCTAATGTAAAAGAAAAAAAATCATAAGTCAACCTAGTGTAAGTTGGGGACCATCTACATATTTATTTATTCATTTACTTAATATATTTTATTGATTTTTTACAGAGAGGAAGGAAGATGGATAGAAAGTTAGAAACATCGGTGGGAGAGAAATATCGATCAACTGCCTCCTGCACACTCCCTACTGGGGATGTGTCTGCAACCAAGGTACATGCCCTTGACTGGAGTTGAACCTGGGACCCTTCAGCCACAGGCTGGCACTCTATCCAATGAGACAAACCAGTTAGGGCCCATCTACATATTTAAAGAGATGTGGTCCATTTACACAATGGAATACTAAAAAAGAAGGAACTCTTACCCTTTGTGACAGCATGGATGACCTGAAGATTATTATGCTAAATGAAATAAGCCAGAGAAAGACAAATGCCATGTGATCTCACTTATGTGTGCATCTAATGAACAAAATCAAATGATGAACAAAACAGGACCAGAGGCATGGATACATGGAACAGACTGACAGTTGTCTGAGAAGAGGGGTTTGGGGGGATGGGAAAAGATTAACCAAAGAATTTATATGCATATGTTGATAGCACATGGACACAGACAACAATGTGATGAAGACAAGAAAGAAAAGAGGCTATATAGTTTGTGAATAATGTGATGCCAACTGTAAAAGATCTAACAATAGCCGAAACCGGTTTGGCTCAGTGGATAGAGCGTCGGCCTGCGGACTGAAAGGTCCCAGGTTCGATTCCGGTCAAGGGCATGTACCTGGGTTGCGGGCACATCCCCAGTAGGAGATGTGCAAGAGGCAGCTGATCGATGTTTCTCTCTCATCGATGTTCCTAACTGTCTATCTCTCTCCCTTCCTCTCTGTAAAAAATCAATAAAATATATTAAAAAAAAGATCTAACAATAAAAATTGAATTGCTAAGATTACTAAGTTCATGGAATATACAGATATTTGAAAGATATGAAAAATGCTCAAAGTCACTAACCATCAGAGAGATGCAAATTTAAAATGACACTAAGGTATCACCTCATACCTATCAAATGGTTACCTTCAAAAAATCAATAAATGACAAGTGCTGCTGAGGTTGTGGAAAAAAGGGGAACCCTAGAACATAGCTGGTGGGAATGCAGACTGATGGAGCCATATGGAAAACAGTATGGAGATTCCTCAAATAATTAAAAATGAAATTGCCATTTGACCCAATGATCCCACTTCTAGGAATATATCTAAAAAATCCTATATGCACCCTTATGCTCATAGCAGTACTATTTATAATAGCTAAGATCTGGAAACAGCCCAAGTGCCCATGAGTAGATAAGTGGATAAAAAAAAACCATGGTACATTTACATAATGGAATATTATGCAGCTTTAAAAAGAAAGATCTCTTACCATTTGAGGGAGCATGGAGGGACTTGTAGAGTATTATGCTAAGTAAAATAAGCTAGTCGGAGAAAGACATATATCACATGATCTCATTCATATATGGAACCTAGTGAACAAAATAAACTGATGAACAAAATAGAGGGACATAGAAGCATGGAACAGACTGATGAATCTCAGAGGGAAGGTAGTGGGTAGGAAGAGATAAGCAAATGACATATATGCATATATGCATGGCCCATGTTCACAGACACTAGTGTGGTAAAGGCCTGTGGGGGAGTGGGTGCAGAGTGGAGGGGGTCAATGAGGACAAAAAAAGGGGGGAGGGCATCTGTAATACTTTCAATAATAAAGATAAATATATTTTTTAAAAGGACAGAACCTGGGAGGGACAAGAGTAAGATAAAGAGCCAAGAACTGGACCCATTCGGGACACTGGAACCTCGCTTGAGGTTCATTTGAATGTCTCTCAGATGTACACTCACTTCTATATAAAACTTTGCCTCTTGCTACAATATTCTGTCTCTCGTGTTGAAGTCTTTCCTTCAAGAGGCAAGAACCTCATCTTGCTGATCACCAGTGCCACTGACACAACTATTTGGTTGTCCCATTATGTCAGTAAACATTACAAAAAAGAGAAAATATGTGTTTTTAAAAAATGCAAACATTTGCTTCCTGAAGTCCCTACTACTATTTTTTGGTGGTTAATAACTACCTTTGTATTATTTAACGAGGGATTATATAGAAAAAAGTGGTATTCTTTTTTTTGTCCCTAGGGTAGCATACTCTCCAAATGGTATTTCAAGCCTGATTCAGGTTTTAAATATGATGCACAAAACGAATCAGCTTGTTTCTTTTTAGCACGCCTTTGTTTTTTCTCATTTATATGTTATCCTCACAAGTTGCAAAGCATAATACGTTTCTCTAGTATCTGAAATAAATATACTTAGTACAGTGTAATTATATTGCATCTTACCATTCTACTTGAAAAACTGTCAAAGTAAATCAAGAAAATGTTCAATAAATGTCAAAATTGCCCAATCTCTAAATTCAGAAAGTCTTTCAGTTTCCAATCTTTGAAAGTCAGTATCTAATGTCTAAAAATTGTTTGCAATATTCCGAAAAATAAATATGGTTACTTATCACTAAGGTAAAAAAATTGCAAAAAAGGCACATGATAAATCCAGTTGCAAGACACAAATGTTAATGCATTATTAGTGTAATTGTACTGTAGCTTTGAAGATTAAAAGTGCAGTTTGGGGAGGAACTCAATGAAGTACTGTGTTCTGATTAAAAGAACAAGATTGAAAATAATAACAATGATGCTCATATGAGGATGTGAGAATTTAAATTAGTACAGCAATTTTGGAAAGCATTTGGACACATCTATTAATGTTGAACATATGCATACCCTATAACAGCATTCCACCCCAGCAGATACCCAATAAAATGGCACACATATGTTCTCCAGAATTTAAGCACAAGTATGTGCTTTATTTTTTATAATAGTTAATAACTGAAACAGCCCAGATGTCTTTCAACAATAAAATAACTTTAATATATTCATACAATAGAATAAAGAGCAGTGAACTGATTAAGCTATTGATTCACTCAACAAAATGAATGAATTTTATAAAAGTAATATTGAGAAGATACCCAATGAAAAAATACTATACATGTATGACTCTACTATATAAAATACAACATAAAAAAATCTATTTATATGGTAAGAAGTCAGGAAAAACACAATATCTAGGGAAAAGGAAGGAATGGTGAAGACACAGGCAAAAGGCTATTGGAATGAGGGTAATATTTTATTTTAAATAAGTGGTAGATACCTGGGTATGTTCAGTCTGTGGTAGTTATTTGATTTGTGCACTATGTCTATGTGTGGTATTCTTCAATTAAAATTTTTTGGAAACTATCCTTTATAAAGCCTGATGTTTATAGCCTATAGTCTATAAATATTGTGTCATATTTTTTCTGGAATATATTCTGGGCTACCTGCCAGACAATAACACTGGGGATCCAAAGGTAAATGAACTTACAAGGACCTGGCTCAAGTAGGGTTTACACTGTGCTTGGAGGTGAGAAATACAGAAGTGAATAAACTAATAAATAAAAAAGTATCATTGAAGAGCATGAGAAAATAAGCTGGAATGATAGATAGTTACTTTAGGGAAGAGGGCATTATTTTTCAAAGGATTAGATTAAGCATGGAAGATAAAGAGCTAGCCTTAGAAAAATGGGAAGGAAGGATATTTCAGACAGAAGAACAGCAAGTTAGTTCAAATGCCCCAAGGCAGGCTTGGCATGTTTGAGGAGGAGAAAGCATGTAAGTATTGCTTAGTGGGTATAATCAGGGGTCAAGTTGGAGAGGAATGTTGGGTGAGTTCATATAGGGTTTTAGAGGCCATAGCAAAAATGTTACCTTTTATTATCCATAAAATAGGGGTTTATTTAAGGGCTTGTATTGACATAGGATGATTTATATTTTTAAGAGGATTCTGCTGTCAGTATATGGTAAACAATTTAAAGGACATTCGCTGGTACAAGCAGACTAGAAGAAACCGTGGTAGGAAGGGTCACGGTGATGTGAACTAGTGAGGTGGCAGCAGAAATGAAAGTAGTGCATATATATTAAATCAAGTTTAGGGGTAGAATATTTAGGACTTGATAATTATGTGAGGAACGAGGATGAGAAAGGCATAAAAGAGATCTCTTACTCTTCTGATTTGTGCCAATGGTGCATCGTTTGCTGAGATGACTGAACTATGTTAAATCAGGGCAAAGTAAATGAGTGTTGGGGGTCGTGAGATTTATTTTCTTTGAAGATGGAGTTACCCAAGCACACTTAGGGAATGGTCCATTAAGGAGGGATACTTCGATGATGCAGTCAATTAAGGGGAGGATTTAGGGAGGGTCTGGAGAGGGAACCCTGGGAACAGGGTGTGGCTATTAGCAGAGATCTTCCTTACTATAATTTGAGCAGAGACAAGGGGTGGAAGTATAGGTACCATTGCATGTACAGATTTGGTGGAGGTGCCAGGAGACAGTAACTGTACTATTGGTTTTAGAAATTTTATAACGGTAACGTGAGGCAGGCCATCAGCTGAGAACCAGTGTCAAGGGTTCAGGAGGCCGGGTGTTCGAGGGGCATGAAGATAGAAGAGGCAGGGCCAGTTCCATTCTGATTCAGTTCCTAGGAAGTATGCTCCTCTGAGCAAGTCTATGCTTCTAACTTCTATGGCTTAGTTTACTCTTACACTAAATGAAGTTAATCATACCTGCCCCACCTCCAGAGGTTTCAGAAAGGACTTCTAGTTAACAAGGCTAACTATACAATAAGTTAGATAAAATCTGAGTTCAAAGTACAATTAGATAATTTGCCTATAATGTTTTCAGTATATAAAGTTTCTATACTCTATAAAAATTATACCTAGCCTAGCTAGTTTTGCCCAGTGGTTAGAGTGCCCCCTCATAGACTGAAGAGTTGTGAGTTTGATTATGGTCAGTGGCGCGTACTTCAGTTGCAGGCACAATCCCTAGCCCTAATCAACGTTCTCTCTCACATCCATGTTTCTTTTTCTCTGTCTCTATCCCTCCCTTCTACTCTCTAAAAATCAATAGAAAAATATCTTCTGGTGAGGATTAACAACAACAAAAACATTACACCTAAATTTATCATTTGTGTCCACTGAAACATGTTTTACCCAAATGTTCAACTTTTATATTTCATAAATGTGTTATTTTTTATGCAGCAAATTTAATGAAATAAGCTGGATAAAAGGTAATGGTATTACATGTAAACTTAATACACACAAAAGTGAACGGCGGAGTTCCTTAGAAAAATGTGTACTTTGATAAAGATCTGAAGGGCAGACTTTGAGTTGAACATTTAGCTACAGCAGAAAGATCAATAACAATTAAACACAATCAGATTGGAAGCAATTGTTATTTTAAATATTTTATATCTCTTAGAGAATCAAATTTTTTACAAAGAATGCTTTTTGTTGTTAATACATTGGAGACATAAACACATATTAGCTAAGAATAAACTACTCTTGTTGAGTTTATTGATTAGGGCAATCTAGCCTTTTCATTGAGCTAATGTGTTGCTTTTTCATTCTAAACGTTTGGCATTTCCCTTAGTGAAAGAATAAAGTATCATTTCCAGGATGCTGACAGAGTGTCCTCTTTACTTCTCTCTGAAAGCCACAATTTTACACTTCTAAGAGTCAGCATTTCCAGCATGCTAATACTTAATTTGTGTTAAAAATACTTTTTTGCATACACATGAAATCTTCTTAGCACTGAACTGGGAAGGAGTGGTATGCCTAATCAGAGAAACAAGCTCTTCTTCACTGTTACATATCTCCTGAGTCACACAAGAGCTGCCTTTGAAGTTGGTGAGAGCATCTCATCTGAAAAGGTGATTCATGCCTTGGCAGTTTCAAACCAGGGATATTCATATGCTACCATTCCTAGTCATTTCAGGAGTTTTTCCTTTTATTACTCAACTGAGTGCTAAATGCTCAAAGTAAAATTTCCTTAGTGAAAGTACCAGAAATTCTGTTTAAAAACTCTTAGACAATAATTCTGAACTTTATTTTGCATAATACATCCAATAAACCTGGGGGGAGGGGCATGTGGATATATAGGGTGTCCCAAAATTCACGCAAGAAGTAATTTTCATAGAAAACACAGGTTTATAATTAAAAATTGTAAATTTTTTATTGATTCATAAAGTATACAGTATAAGGTTATGTATGGAATAGGACATCGGATAAATGGCCTCCAAGGCTTTGCTGGCACATACGCAAAGCTGTGGTCTTCATTGTCCCTGCTCCTGGGCCATAATTGGTACTTGGTAATGCTTATCAAATTGTAGAGATTGAAATCAAAGGGCAACAGATATTAGAAGCTGATTCAATAAACCAAGTAGAATTAGGCTTTTATTTATTTTTGTTGTTGTTGTTAACGCTCACGCAAAATTCAAATTTTGCGTGAATTTTGGGACACCCTATAGTTGCCAGCACAAAGTACCACAGATTTTGGCAATCTGCTATACAATTTTATACAGGAAAAATAGTCAAATATGCATCACTTTACAGTATAGAGTGAGTACAGTAGTCAAGTGTTCATGACCTTTCAACTGTCTTGAAGAATGACCTACCTGATGAATTTTACTTGAAACAGTACAGGGAAGGAGTGTGGACTAGTCTTTATAATGGAAAGGTTTCAGAAGAATAGCTGACTATAACTAATATCCAGGCATATTCTTTAGGAGTCACACATGGTGACTTTGGAGACAGAAATGAATGAGGACTGGAGCTGACTGAAGAGGTTAGAATGCTTGGTACAATCAAAAGTGGCAGCAGGGAGAAATAGGATGTTTAGAAATAATAATAATAACTAAAAATAGGGAATATTCCTACATTGACACTCTACCCCCTCATGTGATAGTACTTTGTGAAGGGCCTTAGTAAGGTAATTTGGTTTAGATGGGCCCCTCATGATGGGATTAGTGCCCTTATTAGAATAGACAACAGAGTGTTTGATCTCTGCCTTTCTGCTGTGTGAGGACATCTATAAGCTAGGAAGAGAGCTCTCACAATGGGACCAAATTGGCTGGCACCTTAATCTTGAGCTTTCCAAACTCTAGAACTGTGAGAAATCTATTCCTGTTGTTTAAGCCACCCAGTCTATGGTGTTTTTTTGTTTGTTTTTGTTTTTTTATTGCTGCCTGAGCTAATATAGGAACACAAAATTTAGGAGGATATAATGTGGTGTGGAAGGACAGAAACAAGGCTGACAAAAGGGTGAGGATTATTTAAAAAATGTTGAAAAAGTCTATATGGACATTTTCTATCTATATGTATGTAAGTAAACATATACTAGAGACACAGCACATGACATTTGTGCACTGACAGGGCTCCTAGAGGCTGCAGGCTGCCTGCCAGGGCTTCCCTCCCTTTCCCGGGCTGGCCCACGCCGTGGTCAAACTCCTGGACGACCTCTTTGTTGAGGGGACAATTGGCATACTACGCTTTTATTATATAGCATGTTTACACATACATGTTTTATAGGTGTATAGAGAAAGGAATAGTTGTATAAAAATTATCATTTTTAAAGATTTCAGCTGAGAATGGATTGAAGAGAAACAAAGACTATTCTCATTATTTGGCTTGTTATTCTGCACATCTACCACTTAAGAAATTAATGGAATGAATACAACAAATCAGAAAAGCCATGCACTTAAGAGGAAATAAAATAATCCTTGATCATGTACCAGGGATGAACATGTGACTCATAGTTGGTCTGTCTCTGGGTGACTACTTGGGCCTGTGGAAGCAGACCACCACACTCACCAAGAACACAAAGCCGAGATGGGGAATTTGTCCGAGTGCCTCTAACATCACCGACCTGCCTGAGTGGGGAAGACTGGTCTGCATTACTATTATGGGTTCTACCTCCTGTCATTGGCTAGCTCATCTGCAGGTGGGCAGGATATACTGCCACTATTTGGACTACGTGTTAAAAAAGGGTTTTGTCACCAGTTGTGAGCAAACAACATCCATGGGACATTTTAAAGATTGAATTAAAAGTGTAAGCAGCCAAACATTCCTAGATAATTTGCCTTACTGCATTCTTTTATTTTTTTATACACCTAAATTGTCCTCAATATTTTTCTCATAAATGGTATGCTTTAAACATGAGAAAAAGCCACTCAAGCTAGGAGAATAAATAACCTTTTCCCTATTTAAGAATTTTGAGGTTAAGCAGTTTCTCAGGAACTTACTTAAAAAGTAGTTACATCACAAAAAGAACACAGATTTCTACATCCTCATTTTAAATCCATCTTTATTAATCACACTGGGTTATATCTTTTGTACTTTGCAAGCTATAGCATGTTCTATGGTATTTAGCTTTGCTTTTATAAAAATGAAATTGCTCAAATTTGAATAAATATGTCCTACACTGCTAGCATGTAACAAGGAGAGGGTTATTTGTTTATTATGTTGTACATTCTATATTTTACTTTATTTGTGTGTCAACATTTGTATTGTGACATAAATAATCTTTCTAAAATAGCTGTATAAAATAATTCAATATGTTTTAAACCACAGCTGAACATGGGAACCAGAAATTCAGTAAAATCAGATAAATAACAGTGCAATATACTTATTGAGGACAAGAGAGTACAGATTAGGTAGGAATCATCATTTTCTTTCATTAGGAAAAATGTACTTTATATTCTTTTTTATTGATTGATTGATTTTAGAGTGAAAAAGGTAGAAAAATAGGTAGAGAGAAAGAGAGAGAGAGAGAGAGAGAGAGAGAGAGAGAGAGAGAGAGAGAGGAACATTGATTTTTTGTTCCACTTTTGATGCATTCATTAGTTGACTCTTGCATGTGCTCTGTCTGTGGTCTGAACCCACTACCTTGAGACAATGCTCTACCCAAGTGACCTACCTATCGAGGGCACTTATAATATCTCTTAGGAAACATTCTTCAGGGTCTATAGAATAAATTTTTCATCAATTTAATAACAAATACTATAACATCAGGTTAATGGTATAATTGTTATATCTTCATTCTCAGAACACTCACATGATGTGTTGCTTATTAAAAAGACAGAACTTAATATACCTCCTTATGCTAGCTATATTAGTTTCGTATTGCTACTATAACACAGTACCACAAACTTAGTGGCTTCCAACATTACAACATTATTATCTTACAGTTCCTGAGGTCAGAAGTTCGACAAGCGTCAGGTCAGAATCTGAAATGAGTCACACCGGCTAAAATCAAGGTATCAGCATGGCTGCATTTCCCTCTGGAGGTTTAGGGCAGAATCCATGTCCACGTCTTTTCCAGTTGCTAGCGGCTGCCCAAAGCACAAGGTACTTGGCAATCTTCATACATATTCCAATCCCACAAAGTCAGTTGGAGTCCTTGTCACATGTCTCACACTGACCTCCTGCCTGCCTCTATCTTCCATCTCCCTGTTTAGGTCAACTGATTAGCAACCTTAATTCCTTCTTCATTCTTAATCCTCCTTTGCCATGGAATGTAACATGTTTACAGCTTCCAGAGAGAGAGATTTCGGTATCTTTGAGGGCCACTGTTTTGCCTACCCCATTAGTTTTCAATATAGTCATATAAAGCACTTACATATTTAAATTGTTCAAAGTATTGTGACTCCTTTCATAAAACTGAGCATCAGAAGTAACATCTCTTAATATATCAGAGAATATAAATATTTTCAGGGAAGCTTGATTGATAAGGCGTTATTTAATAAAATTGATTATTGTCTATTTAGATTAAGAGGTTTCTCTCTTTTTTTCTCTCTGTGTGTGTGTGTCTGTGTATGGGTTGAAAGGACAGAACAGGACTGATAGCTGTGTCCTTAACCCCTCTTCCAAGAAAAAGCCACAGAATGTATCAGTTACTCAGCCTGCCCTTATCTCGGCCAATGGGAAAGTGGGGGGAACCTAGCCCAAGGCCAAAAGTATGCTAGCCACCCCCGTCTTTGTGTAACCAGACCCTAGCTGCACCCTGCCCTTGTGTCACTAGCCCCCGCCCCCCGCCCCTCACTCAACCAACCGGAATCGGCCAAATCAGTGGTCAGAGTGTGCCCACACCCCCGACCCCAAGCCCTATAAATTCTTTGATCTCTTGGAACTCCAGGCTCTCTCTCTCGCACCCTATCACTGCGTTGGTAGGGGAGGCAGAGGGACCAAGCCCCGGGCTTGAATAAAGACTCTGTGCTTCTGCATCGGACTTGGTGCTCCCTAGTGATGTTCTTTGGGGGATCTTGAAATCTGGGCATAAAAGGGTGTGTGTATTAGAATACTTGTATGAAAAGAACACTTCAATTGATGTGAGAATCACTGAAATAAAATGTGTTTATAAATCAGTTTCACAACAACATAGTCATCTCATAACTGCAGCTGAAACTATAGATTTATATCTGTTTTTAATGTTTTTCTCCCCACTTCAAAGGCTGGACATAGTTCACTTGTAGGACAGTGGAGTCAAATATACAGTCCCTTAATTTTAATATTGGTTACAGCAAAGTTTTCATATCTACTCTTATTTTATTATAATTATTTGTAGTATAATTTTGAGTTGGCAAGAAACAACATTTTCAGAGTTATCAATAAAGAAAATATATTTTTGTTAATTTTAGAAGTGAAAAGCAATAATTATAACATCAAACCTTATATAAAGTCAATAAAAATATTAGCAGATAAGATCTATATTAATGCGTAAAATCCATAATAATTATACCAATAACTTTGTGTCAATATTTGCTTTTATGACATCAAGAAACTTTCCAGTTGCTTCTAATGTCAGACTCATATTGACTTGAAAATGATTACTATAAATAGAGAGATAAGTCTTAAAAAACTAAGCAGCTATAATAAATAAAGTCTTTGAAGGTGAATTTTTTAAAAACACCATTAAGTGAAATTTTTACACAGAAAATGAAAATATCCAGAATGTTTATTTGGAAGTTTCATTTCAATAACAGCGTCTTCCTTGAAATCCATCTTCCCCTGGCTTTTATTTTTAATATATTTTTATTGATTTCAGAGAAAAAGGGAGAGGGAGAGAGATGAAACATCAATGATGGGAGAGAATCATTGATGGGCTGCCTCCTGTGTGCCCCCTACTGGGGATTGAGCCTGAAATCCTGGCATGTGCCCTTGACTGGAACTGAACCCGGGACTCTTCAGTCCGCAGAACTACCCAGCCGTGGGCAAACTAAGGCCCGCGGGTCGGATCCGGCCCGTTTGAAAGGAATAAAACTAAAAATAAAAAAAAAAAAGACCGTACCCTTTTATGCAATGATGTTTACTTTGAATTTATATTAGTTCACACAAACACCCCATCCATGCTTTTGTTCCGGCCCTCCGGTCCAGTTTAAGAACCCACTGTGGCCCTCGAGGCAAAAAGTTTGCCCACCCCTGCATCCACTGAGCCAAGCCAGCGAGGGCTCCCTGTCTTTCAAGATACTTCACTTGTGGGGTTCCCTGCTTCCTCTCCAGATACTGCTTCTTAACTGTTTGTGCTGTTTTGTCTTAATTTTCCCAACTGATAGGTGTCTGGTTGCTGCAGATTCTGTCCCTCTTGTTTTTTCATCTTCCATTCCCATTCAGTCCCTGTACTTTAAAATGCAGTCTATGCATGATGACTTGATTTCCTAAATCCAACAGATAGCTGTCCTCTGAACTCCCCACTTATGTGTTCAACTAACTCCATTCCATCCCCACTTGGACACCTATATCTGAAAATGCACAAAACCAAGTTCTTCCTATCTACTGCTATACTTCCTTCTCCCCAATCATTTCCCTTCATGGAGCCTAGGAGCTCTATCTTACATAAGACAAAATGTGTCCTTTACCCTCACTTTCCCCCACCATCTCTATGTCCTATACAACATCAAGACAACTTTATCACAAGAGTTATAAAATCCAGAGTCTAAAAACCCTGTATAAATAAACCTTTGCCACTGTATTACTCAAGTCCAAACATTGCTTTGACTTCTTTCTACTGAGAACATTCTTTGTACTATCAATTTCTCACAAAGTTATTTTTTCTTTGTCTAAACAATATAAAAAGGTGCCTAGTTTCATCATTATTTGAGCCACATTTTATGATCTGAGCATCATATTGTTTCTCCCATGCACACCCATTAAATTGCTTTTTCCTCCATTAATCCAGTCCCATGTCAATTTTATTAGCACAGTTGTAAGAACTAAAGAATGGTAAAAGGGGGGAATTCTCACCCTTCCCAACAGTAGAATTTCAATCACCAGAACTGAAAATCTTACTGAATAGTCTTTTGGCACTGGTTTACTATACAATCAATAACACAAAGCTTTCTCATCTATTACTAAGTTAAACTGAATCAGCCAACAAGCAGGCTCTCCATAAAGCATGAAAATTGCATACCACTAAAATAATTTTTGTTTATATTTTCATGACTCATTTACATCATATTGCACATTAGAGCTACAAGGTACTAATTACATATTTAAAATATACAGATAATGTGCATACAGAGAAATTGGGGAGGATACACATTCCTGTCCCAATACATTATCAAACTAAATGGAATTCTTTGAAATCACGGTGCATATAAATTTCTGTATCAAGTTTAATATGTTACACTAAATTTCCATAAATTTATCATTATTTATGTTGATTCATATTCTTAAATAAATCTTAACTTTTGAGGGATTTCTTCATTTTTCTATATTTTGGATTACTTCCTAGTGTTTTATTCCCAGAAGTTGCATGAAAGTGAATTTGCCTTTTCCTGTCTCTGGCAGTGGATTGCAAATTGTTTTTCATACCTGGTATACTAATTTTCATTTCCATCTGGAGTAACTGTAAATAAGAGTTTTGTCACACTTTTGCTAATGCCAATATTGGTTTCAAAAATTCTTAGTCATATGATGACTCAATAAATTATCATTGAATAGGCTCATTGACATCCTGTCTCCATTTAAATCCCACTGGGAACTGTGAGTTGAACCCAAATAGAAATATTTTATTTTAAAAACTTTTGGTAGCAGTTATAATGAGCAAAAATAATGGGATTGAGTGAAACTGCCAGTCACATCACATTGTGCATTGTTATATGTAAGTCACATATGTTGGCCCTAAAGGCCTAAAGATAATGACAATTAATATTTATTTTAAGATACTTATGGTCACTTAAAGATAAAATGAAATGGAAATGATAGCTCAATTCCTCTTTTCAGTGAAGGTAACTGTGATACCCAAATTATTTTTACTGACAATTCATCTATCATATCCACACGGTGCAAGTAAAATACTGCACTCAAATACATTTAAGGATCATACTTTGTTAATTTTATTCTCAGCTTACCAAAATGTTTCCTAAATTGATGTAGCTCATCAATGTAGAAGTTTGCATATCAGAATTTCTGGTATCTACAGAAACATCAGAGCACATCAGGGTACTCTAAAGCATATGACCCTCTTGCATCTGCTCCTACATCTCCTACTGTCCATTTATTTCCCTGGAACTCATACCACACTTAAAAGTCAAAACACTGTCAGCAATAATAGGTTCTAAATTATTTGTGTCAGCTTTCTCTTACTCTTAATAATAAAATATATAGGAGATTAATTAAATGAATGATAGTATATCTATAAAACTATATGTCCAATCTAAAATTTTCCTGACCTAATGAGCAGAGAAAGTTGTAAACAAATGTGTGTCCCTAACACTGAACCAGAGTTCAATATTGGTTCTGTGCATAAAGGCTTACTGGATTCTTCTTAAATATCCGTGAATTCTCGATATAGTTCCATGTTTACATGGAAGAGTAAACATGCTATAAAATTAGTTGGGCGTCATATCAAATTATGTTTATTTTATCTAAATATATGTTTGTTTACATATATTATTTGAATGAATACATCTCTACACAATTTTTACTTTAAATCTGTATTCTTTTCAGACTTATATGTAGCTGCCCATATTAAAAAATCATTTAAAAATATACCAAATTGGTAATAGTGGCTTTTCTTGAAGAGTGCATTACAAGGCATATTCCATATTTTACATTTCTATATTTTAAACAAATTATAAATGTGCATTCTATGAGAAAGGATGGAAATACGTGAGTAAATTGAGGTTTAGCCATAATTTAAATCACATTATTTCAAAATGAAGATGTATTACTTCACCAATGAAAAAAGCATTTAAGAGTTAATATTACCATTTATTGGAGATGATTTTAACTCCCCTACCCAAGAATAGATGGAAGATTTATCATGTTAAGTCAATTCTCATAAAATAAGCCACGTAAGACATTGACTTTGTGATTGGTATAGATCTTTATAAATTACAACCCATTACAACACTTTCTGTTATTTGGTTCCCATGCCTATTCTTATTTCCTTTTGCAGATGTGGGAAAATGGCTTATATATACAAGTGACATGTGATACAAGTAATCCATGGCAGGATCCAAGTTCTGCCATGTTTGAAAATCATTAAGCTTGGTATTTTATTCCATTATGCTTAACATCACTACCAGTTATGAACTGGGCTTTTGAAACCAAAATATTTATTTCTAGAGTCTTTGAACATCATAAACTATTCCAAGCTCATAGGATAACCAGAGTGAAGATTTCTTCTGAGACCCTAAACATATACATACTAAAAAAAAAAAGAAACAAATGAAAACAATCAGAGAGACTCAGTGTCTTCCATTTATCATTAATAATACTCATGTGAAATAACAAATACAAGAGAAATTTGTCTTCAGACTCAACATCTCTACACTTTCTTTTTCTCAGTTTTTATTTCCTTTTGTTCCCATGAAAGTTAGTATATGATAATATACTATATATATATACATATTATAATATAAAGCTATATGGTATTTGATAATACATAGACAAGTTTCACAGCTTACATGAAAATAATAGATAGATAAGCTCTTCCACACTTTTTTATTCGTGACCTAATGAACCACCTTAAAGTTGAAATTCATTCAAAGCAAGGGAAGAAGGATTATCATAGAACACCCAAGCTGTATATATAGGCAGTTGCTGACTCAGTTTGTTGCATGCATATTTTTTTTGTCCTAGAGCAGTAGTTTCCAATAGAAGAGGGGCACAATTTTTGCCCCCCTCCATGGGGAATAGTTAATACTGTCTAAAAATATTTGGGGTTGCTACAATTTGGGGGTGTTGCTGTCGTTATCTAGTAGTTAGAAAAAGGACTCTGCTAGGCATCCTACAAAGCACAGCACAGTCATCCTCGCATGAGAATTATACAACCCAAAATGTCAATGGTACCAAAGCCTAGCAGCTCTAATACAGAATACAGTTTTATGGCATGTCTAATTATATACTACAAGGAAGGTATATCATTAATGGAATCAAAGATTTTGAAGTCCTTATTAAGAAAAGCAAAAGAACATGTTTCACCCTTGCTATCTTTAATCTCTCAATCACTTCCTCTTACTTTTCACTGGGTTCCACTATAACTGATGTTTTCATTCAGGAAAAGTCAATTATTCCAGGTCAGTAAGTTAAATATGCTTTATCCTTGGCCTGTTGAAGTGCACATGCTTGTGTAGATTCCAAAGGACAATTGTATCAGGCTGCAAATATATATATGGAATACTGCATTCTTCTAACCACCAACAAGTCACATACAGGAGAAGTGGGACACACACACTTTTAAACCTGTGGTCTGTATTCAATAGACCACAAAAATAAAAATAAAAAGAAGTGTAAGATTGCTATTTATATGAGCCAAATGGAAAAGGCACTTTATATTTACTTTATATAGCATCCTTCATAGAAAGAACTTATAACCTTAGACTAAATGACTCATTCATTCTCATGATTCCACTCTACCATCTGAAACAGGTCATCAGGAGGAATAATAATTTCCAATTTGCTCAATGGATAGCCTTTATTCAAGCACTGGTTGCTATTCACCAAGCTTGCAACCACTATAACTAATTATAGTCAACATTCACTGGAAAGAGATTTAAAGCTAGAGTTTCTTGTCATTTATCTTCATTCTACTGTTATTTCCCTTATTGCTATTGGGTTATCTGCATTTGGACATTTCTGTTGAATCTGAAATAGGAAATCCTCATTTTCTACCTCCCACTGTGGTCAGGGTAGTAGCTCCAACTTGACCATTAGTATACATTTGTTTCCATCTCCCCTTAAGTTGGCTAACTCTGTGAAAAAGCATCAGCACTGTGGTTTATAAAACACTTATTACCAAGGCCCATCAAATGAAGTGAATAAATGGCTTGCCCTGCACTAGGTTAGTTTATAATCAGGAAATCCAAAATTGCATAGATAACAGGAGGCTTGAAAGAAACTGAAATGATGACTGGTGCTTGGACCAGAGTGCTAAGACTACAGAACTAATTCCTACTAGTATCAAACTCTTCCTCCTTTCTCCTCTCACAGACAGCAAGGTTCATATGAGATCTAGTCTGTACTTCAAACTCTGGATTTAGAAATAAATCTTTCTCTGATAAGACAAGTCCACTAAAACAGAGCAGAGCAATTACTGCAGAAGGAAAGGCCCCTGCTTTGAAAAATCTGTGGGTGATCCTAGAGTGGAAAATAAAGGTTCCAAAAACACAGTCAGAGCCTGCAGATTTTGTTTTTTGGTGTGTGTGTTTTATGTTTTGTTTTTTTTTTTTGGGGGGGGGGCCTGCATAATAAAACCTTTCTCTGATCTGTCTCTCTTGGCTCAAAGCACTGATGCCATCACCTGAGCAAACGGAAGACCATAATAATTTTAGCTAAGATTTTTATTTTAGTATTTCTTAACTTCCAGCAGGGAAATAGCAAGGAGCATTTGCTATTGATTAACCTAAAAGTGCATTAAATGCAGTCGGTATTAAAATAAGGTAATACTTTAATAACTAGCTAATAAAATTCTATTCTTTCACCTGTTACATAGGATAGCTTTTCCCAGTTCTGCATCTGTACGCACAACACACACACACACACACACACACACACACACGACATATAAACATGCATAGAGCATAATTGTACCTTGTTTGTAAGACATGAAAATGAAGACAAAATAATTGTTATTCCCAGACCCTAACAAAGCAGGTGGAGGAAGTTAAGAAAAGGGAATGAATCAGAGTTAACATACCTAAGTACATGTACTAAATATATATAAAGTATGTTACAGATCACGGGAGCCTACCTAATTCCTTTTCATGCATCATTTATAGTGCCCTTTAAAAGAAGTGAAAGTTTCATCTTAAGCTTTAATAAGCATTTATGAAGGTGATTTGTGCAAAAATGAATGAAAAGAAAAGAGAAAATGAGCCTTCCTTTGCTGCAGCTCCGGTGCTCAGATAGCATGTAATTTTAGAGGATACTGGAAAGGCAATAATTAAAGAGCACTATCAAAATTTCAGTTTCAGCTTCTCCGTTTCTATTCTGACCATGATTTCCCTCACTTGCACAGACAGACATGACAGCTGATTCTGAAGCCATCACTATTCAGATGTGCCGTGCAGAGTCTCCTTCCAACTTCTTCAGGGGCAGGGCACCACCACCGACCAACATAAACAGAGACCAGCTGGGGTATTAGGCTCTCATTCCATAGGCTCTATAGCAACATTCCTGGGTAAGCAAAATTTAAAGAAATATATATGCGGGCTAGCGCTAAGGCTTAGGGAACATCAGCTACAACTTTCCCACTGGCACCAGATCCTGTGAAACCAATCCCAGAGGACGATCTCCCCAAATCTACCAGCTATATATTTTTTTGACTCAGAACTGCATCAGCAGCCCCGCTGTACAATATTAATGTCACTACATAGCAAAGTGGCATTTGCTGAAGCCTTACCTGGCGGACTGGCCCTAACTGGTGCCAAGGAACTTAATGTACGAGAAGCGGAGGGACTTTCCCAGGGCTCGGGCTCAGCGGCGGCAGCTCCGTCCTCCGAGAGCCCGGACTGGGCTCCCCGCTCCTGCGAGCCGCTCGCGGCTCCGGCTCCTGCAGCTCCGAGCGCGCCTCTGATTGGCTGGCGCAGCCTGTCCGCCTGATCCTCTCCTCTCACTCTCTCCTCCTTCCTCTCCTCCCTTCGCTCAGGTCCTGTCGTTCCCACTGCCTCTTTTTTTTTCTTTCCTTCTCCCCCACATCGTACATATTTGAGGGCTGCACAAATTCTATAGTATGCAGATCGGACACCCTTTAGCCCCCTGAGCAAGGTCATGGGGAAAGCAATGCCATCAATAATAATAACAAAAGAATAAAATGAAATAAATACCCTGGACCCACGGCATCCTCTTTAGCACCAAGGCTCTTGAAATATGACGACCAGGACTCCGTGACAGTTTACTGTCAGGTTCCTGCGGGGGAGGGAGGGGGAACTGGGGAGCCAGAAAGGGTTTGACTGTCAGAGGGAGTGGGAGTAGACATGGGGGGGGGCGGGGGGAGACCGGAGTAAAAGCAGGCAGGGCAGGCACGGATGTGGCAGGCTGGTAATACATTTTTCTATTTCCCTGCGAAGTCGTCACAGCCTGCTAAACATTTAACTGCCGGCTCATTCCTCAGCGATCCACAGTCCGGGGGTAGCCGTGAGATTGAACTTGAGGGATGCCCTTTTATGCCTCACCCCAAAGTACTCAAGGCGTGGAGGGATTCTGTGAGATAGAGCTTTGCCTTGCAGGTCAGCATTGCATTTGTGAAGATGAATAGGAACTGCAGTGCCTCTCCTACCCATCTCGGCTTGTGCCAGGAAAATTGTAACATGTACACATCTCTCCCTCTTACCACTCCGGAATAAACTAAAACAATCTGTACTGTACATAGCGTTGGATAACAGGGATTCCGGGACTGAGTGGCTGTATTCAAAATTGATGTGAACAGTTGAAATAACTTTAGCACTTTCTCCCAACACAAAGTCACCCCTCATTTGATCATTAACTGCATCGTGGCGCAGCCCCGTTTAAAGCAGTGTAGTAAACATGTGTAGGAGTTAATGCCAATGGGATGGCTATTGCCAGGATCACTGGCGGATATATTTAGAATTATGTAGGACCCCAAGTCATTGCAACCAGTGAGAGAGCAGCATTATGCGCTCTGGTGAGTTGGAAATAAAAATGCTCATGTCGCTGAAACCGGTTTGGCTCAGTGGATAGAGCGTCGGCCTAGGGACTGAAAGGTCCCAGGTTTGATTCCAGTCAAGGGCATGTACCTGGGTTGCGGGCACATCCCCAGTGGGAGATGTGCAGGAGGCAGCTGATCAATGTTTCTCTCTCATTGATGTTTCTAGCTCTCTATCTCTCTCCCTTCCTCTCTGTAAAAAAATCAATAAATATATTTTTTAAAAAATGCTCATGTCCAGAGGTTCAAAAAAGCAGTAAGGTTGACGCTTAACAGGTCTGGCGCTATGCGAGAGGGGACAGGTTCTCTTAGGCCAGGAGACATGGATGCGAGTCCTCGCTGGGACTTCCCGTTCCCTGAACCCATGTAAGCTGTGTCCCTTCTCTGAGCCTCAGGAGGCTTCTCTTTAAAATCAAGGAGGTAACTCTCACTTAGGAAGGTTTCTGTGATTAATAACAAAAATCAGTGCAGCTGTAGCAAACTTTTAATAAACTTTAGTTTATTTCTAATCATCCTTCCCTCTTCTCTTCTCCTGCCTCAAGAAAGGTCAAAGAGATCGAGAGGACAGGACCCTCAGCAACCTGAGTCAAAAGGTATGTCTATTTCAAAAAAAAAAAAAAAAGAAACCCTTAAAGGGCCTGGGAGGGAATGTTTTGAATACAATGGGGCTATATTTGACTACCTTTATTTAGCCTGAGTGATGCAAAATGTGGAAGGATTTAATTGGTTTGTGGTTTTGGTATGATTAAACAAACCAACAGAAACAATGAAAGAAGCACTTTACTGGATTGCTTTTAGGTTGTGTTTTTTTTAAGTGTGAAGGAATTGCGCAGTTAAATGCGTAGTTACTCCTAAACAAGTTGTTAGAAGTCAATTAGAATTTGGAAGTCTCCAAAAATCTAAAGTCTCATCGAAAAGCAGAGCAGAAACAATAGCATCAGAATAATGAGCCAATGTTGTATTATATTTTTTATATTCTCCCTCATGACCTTCTGATTTAAACGAGATTTTCCTTGCATAGTATCCAGGAATAAGTTCTTATTCATTTTCGGTGATTGAAAAGAAATAATTTTGAATCTTTCTGTGTTGATGAAACCCTGGGAATTCAAAGGAAGGATAAGGTATGAGAGGGGGAAAGGATATAAAGAAGAACTTTTGATCTATCAGTGGTCATGTAATTTAATTTTAAAACTTCACATTATGGCATTTTCTAGAGAAGACTGTTTATTTGCCTTCCTCTAGTTGAATGAAATGAAATAAAATAAACCTGAAGCTTTTGCTGAGACACCAGCAATGAGCATCCTAGGGGCAAACTTGAAAGCAAAATGTGTTTCTGCTGGCCTTCCTGGGGACTGTCCCTGGATAAGGCCATAGTAAGCACGTCCAGTGGACAGTCACAATGGAACTCAACAGGCGACGTGCTCCTGACTTGGATGACACACAGAGGGATTTGTCAGCATCACCAAGCAATACAATCCATTTCTAGAAAAAGAATCCATTCACCAAAGGGGATTTTGTGTCTAGGAGACTGAACTGAGATTAAGGGGCTCTAGATTCTCCACAAAACCAATGATGCAATGTACACTGGTTTTAAACGGCTTCTGAAGTTTGCTATTCTGAAACCACGCCAACCTCCTCTAGCCACACAGAGGTGAAGCTGTCATCCACTTAGTGTGTCTCTTGTGTTTGCAGGTTCAAAGGAAGGAAGGAAGTGAGCCAACGCAGAACATGCTGCTTGGGGAAGCCAGGCAGTAGGCAGGTGGTTTTTGGTTTGGTTTTGTGCTTTTCTCTTTATGTCAAAGATGACTTCAGAAAACTGAACAATGTATCAGTCAGCAGAATTTATTACAGCGGTAATCTCTGAAACTGAAAGCTTGGACACTTCTGATCCTGAGTCCCCTCTTATGTTACCCTGGAAGAGTTATAAGGATCATTTTCGCTGGTGACAGAGAAGCATCCAACATACGATTGATGCTGGTCAGGCTATAGAAACTAGGAAGATAAAAACGTAATGCTAGACTCTGATAGTTCCCTGAGAGACAGACTCAGCAAATTCCCTCTGTAGATGACATCTCATGCTGAATTTGACCCTGGAAAATCAGGAGGCTATGCAATGTTTTCAAATCTAAATAAAGAAAAAAATGTATAACATATATGTAATATATTTCATTTAATCTTTTTCCCCGCACTACAAATTAATGATGTGTGTAAGATTTTGATATAAATAATGCTTGTATGAACATCTGTTTATAAATCTTTTCCTGAATCACTATTGCATTTGGATAGACTGTTGGAAGCGGAACTACTAAGCAAAGTATATGAACATTTTTCAAAACACATGATAACCCTATTGCTCCTCAACGCCATTAGAGAAAAGATGAATTGACCCCTCACTACTCCTGAGCAAGAGGATTTTTTTCAATTTGCTTATTCAATAGCTGAAAATTAATATCTCATTTTAATTTCTATTCGTGTGATTACTGAAATCTTTATTGACTGTGTCCTTGTTTTTCTCTCCTAATTTTCTGTCCATATTCATTTCCCTAACGTGTTATTGCTAATTGAGAAATATAACAGACTTAAATTGTTTTAATGCTCAATGGAAGACATTTAGAAAATTAAGTTCAACAAAAGTTTCTACACTTTTTTCATATTTAGCAAAAATATTGCGTATATATATATATGCTTTAACTTTATACATTTTTACAACTTTATATATGTTTATATGTATATGTAATGTTTTAGTATGCATGTGTGCACGAATAGTTGTATTCAGAAAATACATAGCACTATATTGAAAACACTGATAAAGTTTCCATTGAGGAATAAAAAGAAAAGTAAGGCAGATTCTCTAGCTTTAAGATATGAAAAAAATAAAATACTAAAATGCAATGCAACACTATAAATTCTATCTATAATAATAATAGCATAATATGCTAATTAGACCAGACGTCTTCCAGGTGTCCTTCCGGATGACCTTCTGGACAAAGCTGGGGCTGCAAAGGAAGCCCAAGTCCTGGGTGCCTGCCAGCAGCCAGAGGGAAGTCCAGATCCCGGTGCCAGAGGGAAGCCGGTGCCGGCAGCCGGGAAAGGAAGGCCTACTCTTGCACGAATTTTATGCATTGGGCCTCTAGTATCTTTATAGAGACAATGTTTTTCACATATTAAGAAGTTACTTTTAATAACACCTTGTTTGAGATGAGGTGGGAGAATGGAGTTGATTAAGCACACACACACACACACACACACACACACAATGGTCTACACAAAATCCTGGCATTAGCCTTGATACTTTTCTTGCCATTGATACCAAGACCAGTTGTACAATTGGATCAAGAGTGAAAAATGAAACATGGGAACTCTTGTAAAAAAATTGTCATTGGTTTTAAGATGGCCACAGCAAGCATTAAACAAAGCATGGGACCTTCCTGAATGTGAGGCCTTGTGAGACTATGCATGTTGTGTACTCATGAACCAGCTCTACTCTCCACTACATTCATTCCAATAAATCTGATACAACTCACCTGTGGAAAATCAGAACAAGAGCCAGTGTAACAAAGTGTGAGAACACTGTCCACGCTTTCTAAGACTTAATAGATAACCAAAATACACTGATTGAATACATGATAGTTGATTATCACTTTGCATGCTGAACTGTGGGCTGAAAAAGCTGCGGCAAATTTATAAACTCTGGAAAGATGTTATGAATGCCTTTAACTTAGCACAAAAACAGAAAGAAAGGAAAGGTACATTTACCATAGTTATTTAGAGAAATAATAAACCATAACGTAATGGAACTAAGAATGGGTCAGAGTTTTTAAATGTGGTGCAGGAAAAAGATGATACTGTCACTAGTAGGAAGAGGAAAGGAAATAGTAATATCTTGTTAGGAAATATAATAGATTTAGATTGGAATATGTTGAAGTTGAGGTTTTAGGTAGACATTACCAGGTATTACATGCGAGTCGCCTGACAATATGAGACTGCAGCTTGGGAAATAGTTTTGAGTGGGAGACATACTTGTATGAGTCATCCACAAATAATAATACTAATGACAAAACATGTTATAGCCCCTAAAGGACAGAATAAAATTTTCTGTTGGTTGAATGATAAATACATGCTAGATGACAAAAGAGAGAAGGAAAGAGAGAAGAGATATGGAATGAAAGGAGAGAGATTGTAATTAAAAATCAGAATATATCCTGACCGGTTTGGCTCAGTGGAAAGAGCATCGGCCTGCAAACTGAAGGGTCCTCCTGGGTTCGATTCCAGTCAAGGGCATGTACCTTGGTTGCAGGCACATCCCCAGTAGGGAGTGTGCAGGAAGCAGCTGATCGATGTTTCTCTCTCATCGATGTTTCTAACTCTCTATCCCTCTCCCTTCCTCTCTGTAAAAAAATTAATAAAATATATTTAAAAAAAAATAAAAGTCAGAAGATATGGACAGAAAATGCTAGAAAAATCTTAAGTTGATATGATTTTAAAAAGTCATTTTAGTAATATGAACTTGAAATTACTGATTAGTAAACAGAATTTTTCTCATATCCACAAAAGTTGGCAACATAAAAATGTGGCAACTCAATAAAAAGTTCTATCACTATGGAAAATAATGTCTAACTAAAAATAGATCAAATTAAGTCTTACTATGGGAAAGATTTGCCTCTATAGCTTACAAAATTGACAAATGAAATCTATACTTTCTTTTTATGTTAATGCATGAAAAGCTTGATCTTTAAGAAGGTGTTGTTAGCTATGCTTGACAATTTCCTAGCTTATTCAGATTTGCTTAATAAAATGATTTCCCAGTTACAAGGATATATAATTACTCATAAAATAAATAAAAGGCTGTATTTAAAGCAAGAAATTGAACACAATCACTTTCTATTAGCCTGTGTTTGAATGCACAATAGTAAGCACAGCTCTTCTATATAAAAGGTTATTTATATTGATACATTAAAAGAAAACTTGGATTATCACATAAAGCCTGGTTACATTTAACTGAGAGAAAATTTTATAGAGGCCTCCACCCCTTAAAGAACACAAAAAGCTAGAAAGAGAACAGTGTCTCAAGTATTGTCTAGAAAGTGCGTTCAAACTAAATTTCATATTGCCAATGGTAATTTGAGAGTCTGGGATGATTGGTTAAATCTAAAGTTATTTTAAATAACTATATCCTTGGATGCCTTAGGTTATTATTCTTTTCCTTTCTTACTGCATGTCAAGTGCATGTGTTGTGCTAAAATAATTTCTCTGCTGGGCTCATATGGTGTGTAAGCCCATCTTTTGGTCACTATAAGCTGGAAGAATTTCATAATGGACTCAGGAGACCAGTAAAAATTCAGACTGTTCATTCATTACCCTGCTCAATATTTGGTACTGAGAGTGGCAACATAGACTGTAGGTAGGGTTAGGTTATTCCCAGAATATTGCAATCCTACTGAAACACGTATGTAGTACTGAAATCATTGCAAGAAGAGAGCTGTCATTGCCCTTCTATGCTGATTTAAAGATTCCTCAAGCTTCTAGTATTCATATATCATAGTTTAACACATATTGTCAGTAACCATATGTTCTGCCCATCATTACTAACTACTCATTACTGGCATTGATGATTTTCTCATTACATTCTCCAAGTCAGAATCTTTTCTTTCTAAAGTTCCATAAATCTTTCTAGTACATTTCTACTGTTTTGAATTTTACTTCTTACCTATCAGGAATCCAATAGTATGACTTTCATATGCAAAGGGTTGAGCCCATTTAGTTACTGATTTCTGAATTTTCATTAGAAATTTACTGAATGTATTTTATAATGCAGGTCTTTATTGTAAAATCGTTATGTCATTTCCCTTCTCTCTCCTCCACCCCCCCACTCCCACCCCCCGGAAATTGAAAACAAATGTTTAGACTTTGGCTAGAAACCACTTTGGGTCTAATACTGGCATTGACACTATTTGGTGTGTTGATATTGATGAGCAATGGCTCTCAGCTTGCTCATCTTTGGTAGTATAATTGTACATTTCCGGAGGAGAGGTTGTGGTGATTGCATATAATGAAGGAGATAATTTATATAATTCACTCTCACAGTATCTGGTTCACAATATACACTCAGTAAACAGCAGTGATAAAAATAGTCACGACCTCTCAAGTTACAATTATGATTTTATGAAAATATATTCACATAAATGGCCTCTTCCTAGATGTTACTAAAAGTGAGTGCACAAAAGGAGAGAACACATTACAGGAGAAAAGCGGGTTATGATTTGGGGCGATAGCGATATGGTTCATTTGTTGACACTTGTGCTATTGTGATTACCTACTTCTCTGAAAAATGAAAGGCAGAACTTCAGAAGAGATCTGCTGCCATGCACACTCTGTTTAGGGAAGATACAGGTTTCCTTTCTTTCAGAGTTCCAGAGGACAAAAATCAGAGCTCAGAGATAAAGAGGATTGGTTTGCCAATCACAGAACCTACAGAGCACAACAGTGAGTAAGTAAGTGAAACGGAGAAAAAGTCAGACAAGGAACCAGAGCAAAAAGAATCTACTCACCTATTGGATGTATTTCCTGCAAAGTTGTTGCTATTTACATTTAAATTCATTACCATGAACTTAATTATTTTAGGACATTATCATTGTTGCTTCTACCAAATTTTGTCTGATTTTACATCAATCAGAAAACTATGCATTAGGATGTGGAAAGAAAGACAACTGTGCTTTAATACCATTTTAAAGGAGTCAAACAAGCAATGTTTCTCCATTTTTAGAAAGTTGAAAAGGTGCTGAAAAGACCACAAAAGTCATGTATTAAAACTTTTCATTAAATGACAACACATAAATATCTGTGTATGTATGTGTGTGTGTCTATGTGTGTGAGAGAGAGGGAAGGGTTATGAGATTTGTAGATGGAAGATAAAAATAAATTCTTCTATTAAAGATTTAAGTTGCTAGAGAGATATCACAATACTCTATAAGTTATTGTCTTTAAATTTAAAACACAGAATGCAAATGATGAATTTTTCCTAGTCATTGTACTGTAGGGTAAGCCAAAGTAGGTTTCCAGGTGTTCGGATGGAAAATAATGCAATAATAAATAAATAGTAAAATTTATTACAAGAATAAATTCTTTTTTTCATGTACTCACAACTAGACACCTACTTTTGCATTTCCCAACTGAATTTTCCAGAATGATCACTTCTCAACTTCTTGTCTCTACTCTGTCCGACAATTTTATTTCTCTTCTCACTGTCAGTTAGTGGCCTTATATCAATTCCATTGACAAAATAGAAATGACTACAAAATAACTACTGCCTGGCCCATGGACTCAGTGATTGATCATCTGCCCATGAAACAGGAGGTCAGGGTTCAATTATCAGTCAGGGCACATACCCGGGATTGTGGGCTCAATTCTCAGTAGGAGGTATGCAGGAGGCAGCCAATCAATGATTCTCTGTCATCATTGATGTTTCTA
>NW_006294876.1:182257-220263 GCF_000327345.1 Myotis davidii | reverse complement strand
ACACTTTCACACCCTTACCAACATCAACACTCTTGATGGCCTCTTCATGTTTTAAAAGTGTATTAGTCGTCCATTTCACCAGCAACAAACTTAAATAAATAAATAAATAATAAATAAATAAATATTTCCTTCTTGTCAGAAAATCTAGAAAACTATTTGCATCTAACATATTATACTCATATTCTTAATCTTGTCATTTTACAATCATAGGTCTACTTTAGTTAACCTCGACTGCTTAACTTTTGCTCTTGATCCAATGTGCTAGTTATTGTTCTAGATATCTCACTTTTAATCTTCTAATCCACCGGAAGTCCTCAAGGTGTTCTGAATTTGGCTGGACTGCTTCCCACTATCTTCCCTGGCCCAAGCCACTATCCTGTCTCTCCAGAATTCCAACAACAGCTTCCTAAGATATCTCCCACTTCTCATGCAGAAAGAAGAGTGACAATTACATCAGAATAAAATTCTGTATTGAGGCAATTGAGCATGTTCCTGACCTTGTTTTCTGTACATGAAATGTAAAGGGAGATCTAAATACCTATCTTCTTTAAATTATATAATTACTGAGAGCAGCCCGATCTTTGAAGTGAGAGGTACATTGGAGAGAATGCTTTGCCCAATTGTATGGCAACCTGATATTTTCTACATTCATTAACCAACTTTATTTTCCATAAATATGAACCGAGGATCAGGGAGCATTTGAGGAAAACTAAAAACAGAAATGAGAAATCCAAGAGGTGAAAGAGTAGTAACCTTAGAAATAAATAGATACCACTCAGGAATAGAAAGCACTTATAAATTAAAAAAAAAAAATCAATACATGGGCTAGGAAATAGAATGGCCATACAAAACAACACATTGTTCATCCAGAAGAAAAAAATGAGAAATTTATTAAATATAAGAATGTAATATGAAGAGACAAACCATATGAGTAAGAAGATAAACAGGTAGTGTATTAAATTCAGCTATCTAACTAAGAAATTAAAAAATACAAGGAAATTAATAATAAATTTGAAGGGTAAATAAAATACAAATTCCCTAGATTCAGCGATAAGATAAATCTTTAAGTTGAATTAGACCAGTGGTCAGCAAACTTATTAGTCAACAGAGCCAAATATCAACAGTACAACGATTGAAATTTATTTTGAAAGCCAAATTTTTTAAACTTAAACTATATAGTTAGGTACATTGTTATTAACTTAATTAGGGTGCTCCTAAGCTGGCCTTTGCTAAAAATGTCCTCAATCTGATTGAGGTACGTTCGCTGAGGTCGACCCCTTCCAACTCTCCCATCCACACTCCTCTTGTATACTTGTTTCGTCTATCTTCTTTCCGAAAACCAACTTCTGCGCATGGGCCATGAAGTTTCAATTGCACTGTACATGCACGCTCACACGTGGTACTTTGTGGAAAAGCCACACTCAAGGGGCCAAAGAGCCTCATGTGGCTCCTGAGCCGCGGTTTGCCGACTACTGAACTGGACCATGAAATTGTAAATGAAAATAATGAAAAAATATACACATGGTAGCTGCACCAATTTGCATTCCTATCAATAGTGCACAGTGGTTCCCTTTTCTCCAAATCTTCACCAACACTTGTCTTTTGTAGATTTATTGATAGCCATTCTTATAGGTGTGAAGAGATAACTCATTATGACCCAGCAAATCTACCTCTGGGTATTTATTTGAAGAAATCCAAAACACAAATTCAAAATAGTATATGCACTCTTATGTTCATTGCATTGTTATTTACAATAGCCAAGATATGAAAGTAACCCAAGGGTCCAGCAATAGATGAGTGGATAAGAAAACTGTGGTACATATATTCTATAGAATATTACTCGACCACAAAAAAAGAATGAAATCTTGTCTATTTTCAACAGCATGGATGCATCTTGAGGGTATGATGCTAACTGAAATCAGTCAGAGAAAGACAAATAATATATGAATTCACTTATACGTGAAATCTACAGAACGAAATAAATGAACAAACAGAATTGTTACAGACCCATAGACAGTGGGTCCATAGAGAATGGACTCGTGCTTGCCAAACTGGAGTGAGGCTGGAGGACTGGATGAAAGTGGTGAAGGGATTGAGAGGTACACATGGGGATATAAAGTACAGCATAGGGAACATAGTCAATAACATTGTGATAACTGTGTATGGTGCCGGGTGGGTATTAGAAATGTTGGGAGGAACACTTTGTAGAGTATAAATATTTCCTTCTTGTCAGAAAATCTAGAAAACTATGGTTTCCCGGTGCCTATGCTGCACACCTGAGACCAATGCAAAATAATATTGAAAGTAAACTGTAATTAGGGGAAAAAAAAGAAAAATGAAAAAAAAATTCTGATGAAATTTTAAAATACCAGAACTAGATAGAAAAATCTATATTCAGATAGAACAAAATAAAGTAGATGGTCTACTAGGAAATAAAAGCATTTATAACTTTAAAAAAAAGTGTTATATTTATAAGTAAACAAACAACATTTTTGGAGAACTTGAAAGCAAGATATGTTTTCTTTCTTTTGTTGAAAAATTAAGTATGTCAATTTTCAGGTAAATATTTTAAGAGCTTTATACAAGCAACATTTGAATGAGATGTTTTTTACTTGAAAGATGATTTCAAGATTAATTCACTGGAGGTACCAAGACAATTTTGAAAAGGGAAGTCATATGGACTTGACCAATAAACTTCAAATATACATTGAAATTCTTAAATACAGATTATACATAAGTAAAGAAATGATTCAATGCAATCAAACTCAATTCCGAAATAGATACCAGCCCCCTGTTGTCCATGTCCATTGGTTTGGCTTATATACATGTATACATGAGTGTGTGGGGGGGGAGGTTGGGGGTTAATGGGAGGGGGGATGAAGACACATTTGTAATACCTTAATATTAATAAAAAAATAAAAAAGGGGGAAAAAAAGAAATAGATACCAGATGATAGCAAAATGCCAAATAAAATTAGAAAACTGAAGGATGGATTATTCAATTAACTATAGAGGGTCAACTGAATAACCATTTGGAACAAAAAACAAATCCCAGTTCTGATCTGACACAAATGACAACACATTCCAGGAACAAATACTTAAAAATGAGAGTGTTAACTTAGATACATTTCCATAAAAACAAAGTATTGAGCTGATTTATGCATGACTAATTTGTTGAATAATGAATGATTTCATGAAAAAATTAACACACAAAAATACTGAGAAAAGGTTTGTTAAAATGTCTATAAAATAGGTGAATATGGAAGGAATTTTTAAGCATGACTGAAAATATAGAAACAACAGAGTAAGTGTTCCTGTAATCAGAAAACACACACACACACACACACACACACACACACACACACACACCAAAGTAAACTAGAACAAACAGAATGAGCAAAGCAGAGAATAGCAGGAACTGAAATCATAGATGTTTATTTAATAGCCTGAAGTAGAAATAGTGGTATTTTTGTGTGTGGGTGCAAGGGCCTTGGCCTACAAGAGGATGATGGTGATTGTAGACCATACATCTGCAAAGACTTATGAGACTATTAGGCCTGCCACCTGTTTTTGTACGGAATGTAGGCTAAGAATGAGTTTTTACATTTTTTAAATGGTTAAAAATAAAAGTAATAAGACTAACAAAATGAGATTATATGAAATTTAAATTTCAGTGTCCATAAATAAAGACTGATTGGAACACAGTCATGCCCATGTGATTATAGTTTGTGGCTGCTTTCATGTTATAATAACAGAATAAAGTAGTTTTGACAGAGACCATATGGCCCACAAATCTGAAAACATTTACTATCTGGCCCTTTACAAAATAAAAAAATAAAAAATGGGCTGAAATCTAGTGTAGACATATCTTTTGTGGGTTTCTCAATCCATACAATATCCTGTCAACTTGATATGCAAAATGTGATAAATATTCATATGTAAATATTACTCTAAACTTTATATGAATTCTGGAAGTACAACTTTTTTTGTGATAACACTGCACAGTTATTTGGGGGATCATGCAATATATAAGTAATTATATTTGAGTATTAGAAAAATATATGTGTGTAAAAAATCAGTGCACATGCTATTGAGATACATAATCACTCACATTTGCTATACTTTGGGCTCTACTGAATTTCTGAGAAACACGGCTTTATTTTCCATTTTAATTAAACTGCACATTTAATTACATTCCCAGTATTCTGTCAGCAGAAACAAATCTATAAATGTGGAGTGAAAAATTATGAGAGTTGGTCTTTAATATCTCATCACAAACAGAGCATGTTATGGGCAATCTGTTCTTTGAGGGTACATAACCACCATCCCTCATAAGAATGTTAATTCCGCTAAAGCATTCAACTTTTTCATGTTTAATTATTATCTATCAGTTAAAGCCCAAGATCTCAAAAACATGTCATATTCACAATAATACCCTGCTCTCAGGGTTTTAATTTCCAGTTCAGGAGCATTCAATAAGTAAATTAATAATATGTATCAAATACAGAGTTTGTGACCAAGAAAATAATGTCTTCCCTATGCTCAAGTCATAATGATAAAATTATACAAACACTTAAAATTTCTATGTTCTTTTCAGTAGTCAATATGTATAGAGCAATTTGCTAGGTGCTATGGAAAAATGAATGGTATCTGCCCACAAAGTACTTGTAACAATACATGAGATATAGACTTGTAAACATAAAAATGGAAATAGGGAAATTTTGTATCTGATGACAGATATAAAGCAGAATATGCATAAAATAGTTTTCTACCATCGATTCACCTGGAGGCCTAAACCGTGGTATCTTAACCAGATTTTAGTATCCGTCCTTAGGACTGTATACTCAGAAATCTGATTGGGCTAAGACTAAGTTCACTGCTCAAGAACAAACTGCCATTAACCAAGCTCAAAAGCTTGATACATAAAAACAAAATGGTGAGGAGTTAATCTATGTAGATACCTATAGCAGCTAAAGAAACCAAAGTAGCAAGTTCTTATATTAGTACTAGAGACCTGGTGCATGAAATTTGTGCACAGGTAGGGTCCCTAGGCCTAGTTGGCAATCAGAGTGAATCGGGGCATTCCAGCGTCCAGCTGGGGCCTTCTTTGTTCCATGCTGCCCCCTGGTGGTCAGTGCACATCATAGCAAGTGATAGAACTGGTTGATCTCTTATGGGGACACTTTGTATATTAGCTATAGCTATATATATATTCTCTGTTGAAAAAGAAAAAAGTCAATATTATCTAAAGATAATTTTGTGATAACAGAAGGAAAGCAAAGGAAATTAATAATACCATTCAAATGTTCAATGGTATCAAACAAATACAACCTAATTTATGTTTCTTCAAAAGATAAGTAAATTAATAATATGTATCAAATACAGAGTTTGTGACCAAGCAAATAATGTCTTCCTGGCCATGGTGAGCCCTTCATCGGTGGATAATGTTAATATTTGGTTCTTATTCTCTGTTTCTGTGGTTGGTAAATGCCCTGTTCTTAAAGATACAAATACAACCTTTATTTTTAAAATTTAATTAATTTAATATGGTTGCATTTATATTTCACTGGACTGAGTGTTATTCTATCCTCTTCTTGGAAGATATGTCAATAAAACCTCCATGTGTTTAGATAAATAAACTAGAGGCCTGGTGCATGAAATACATGCACTTGGGGGAGGTGCCTCAGTCCGGCCTGCACCTTCTCGCAGTCCTGGAGCCCTTCGGGGATGTCCGACTGATGGCTTAAGCCCGTTCCCCAAGGGGAGCAGGCCTAAGCCATCAGTTGGATAGCCTTAGTGCTGCCACTGAGCGGAGAGAGACTTCTGCCACCACCACTGCACTAGCCAGCCGTGAGCCCGGCTTCTGTCTGAGCAGCGCTTGCCCTGTGGGATTGGGCTGAAACTGGCTCTTCAACATCCCCAAAGGAGTCCTGGATTGCAAGAGGGTGCAGGCCAAACCGGAGGACCTTGCCAGTGCACAATCAGGGTCTGGGAGAGACACAGGAGGTTGGCCAGTCGGGAGGGATCATGGGAGGGCCCCAGGACGTGTCCAGCCCCTCTTGCTCAGTCCCAATTGGCTGGACCCCAGCAGCAAGCTAACCTACTGGTTGGAGCGTCTTCCCCCTAGTGGTCAGTGCATGTCATATGGATCGGTTGAGCAGCCTTAGCATATCATTAGCATATTATGCTTTGATTTGTTGAAAGGCCAACCAGTGGACCAAACACTTAGCATATTAGGCTTTTATTATATAGGATAATGAATCTTTTAACCACACATTCTGGAAAGTGGTGATACTTTTTTTAAACTTTCTTTTCTTTAGATTATTCTCATTTCATTTTTGCTACTCTTCTATCACCCAATGAATTTCTTACAAAGATTTAGATACCATTCATTCCAATGGACATATTTAGTCTCTTTCTTACTTGAATTTGCAGTAACACTGACTGTACCAAAAACAAAACACCAAACTTTTATTTAACAAAAGAGCTTTTTTCTTCTTCTTAAGTTTTAAAACAAAGTACATTTATTTCGATTTCTACTCCCACTTCTCTAGTTGCATCTTCTCAAACTTCTTTGCAGACCCACTTTTTTCTATGTTTAAATGTTGGAATTCTTCATGTCTCCCTCTGTTTCTTATTCAGTACTCAAATCTAGGCAATCTTGTTGAGACAGGTATTGACTCAATTTCTTTGCCAATAATTCTCACATGTGTAATGCTAGCCAGTGCCTTTGCTCAGACTTGTATATCCAATAGCTTACTTGAATTTCTCCTTAGATATCTCTAAGGTACCAAAAAACTAGCATTTTAGGACTAAAATAATGATCTCTTTAATCCCTAACACTGGCCTTCCCCCTGTAATTTCCTATTTGAATGAATGGCATAATTGTTGATCCAGTCACACATTTTAAGAACCTAGGAATCAACTTTTATTTCTCTCTTGGTGCACTCCCTTCAAACATCTAATGTATCATCATACACAATCATTTTAGCCCCTAAAGCAGTGGTTCTCAAACTTGGTTGCGCATTCGAATCACCTGAGAATCTTGTTAAAATCCTGATTCCTGGGCCTCATCCTCCGGAAATTCTGTTTCTTTGTTGCTAATGATGAGGCCCAGAAATCAGGATTTTAACAAGATTCCCAGGTGATTCTTTATGTGTAGCCAAGGTTAAGAACCACTGCCCTAAACATTTCAATTCCATTCACTGCCTTCCATTTCAGCAGACATCTTTCTGTTTATCACCAGCTTTCCTCTATATTACAGAAAAGTTTTCTAACTAGTTTGCTTAGGAAGGATAAGGAGATATTTGTTATGACAATAAACTTGGAGAGGACACTTTAGTCCAAGGAGGAACATGAACAAAGGTAGTTAGCATTGCAAAATATTTTATTTGGACTAGGAGGGATCAAAATTGGGCATGGAACCAGAAGAGTCACATTTGTAGGGTTCTTATATAAATGTTTTCATGCTTGTCACCAAAGCACTCTCCCTGAAGTAAGTTCTTTTTGCTGCTTTGTAAAGATATAACAAAACTCCTCTACTGAGATCCCAGGAAAAATGGGCAAAAATATAAAACAACAACAACAAAAACAGCAGTACTTCATTTTCGTATTTAGAGGAAAAATCAAGAAGATTCCCAAGAAGAGTCAAATCAATTCCTAATTTTCAATTTGTTTACTCTCATGTAAGAATATTTAAAATAACTCTTATGGCCCTGACTAGTTTGGCTCAGTGGGTAGAGCGTTGGCCTGCAGACTGAAGGGTCCCAGGTTCTATTCTGGTCAAGAGCACATGCCTGGTTGCAGGCTCAATTCCCAGTAGGGGGCGTGCAGGAGGCAGCCAATCAATGATTTTCTCTTATCATTGATGTTTCTCTCACTCTCTCCCTCTCCCTTCCTATCTGAAATCAACAAAAATATAATAAAAAATAAAATAAATCTTATGTAATATTACAGTAGATAAAAATACTTGAGTAAATACTAAGACAATGTCAAAATCACTACTAAGTATTTGTGGTAGTTGTAACACATATCCTACAATCAAGAAATATATTTGTGCTACCGTAAGTACACTCTACATTCTTGCCAATATCAGTGAAGTAATATACTCAGGAAAAAAATAATTGTGATTCCTATGAAATCTGAACATGTGTGTAAGACACATTGAAATTTCAATGTTTAAGGCACCATCCATATGTGAAGAAAAAAATGATTTGAAAGAAGTTTTTAGTTTTTTCAGATTCTGCCTTTTTTTTTTATTTTTAGAAGTTAAAGCTTGACTTCCCTAAATAGATACAATGAATATTGGAACTCATTCTGAGTTACTTAAAAATCTGGAGATAATAAACATTTAAAATAAAGTCACTGGAACTACTGTTATTTAAAAATTCTAACTCATGAGCACTTTTGACAAAGATATACTATGAGTTGTATGTTTTCCAATGTGTCTGTGTATTTTTTGTTTTATTTTTTGTAAGTCCTTTATAAGAAGTTGAGATGTATTATCTGGGGGCAATAAACATTACTGAAGAATCCCCTAGATCACCCCTATTATTTCAAACAATGTCTACATGAGTTTAGTTATTTTGTTTATAATTGACAATGTCATTAATATTTTTACTATAAAGATTTTTTATGAACTGAATGTTTTTCATAACCAGCAAAAGATAATCACCTGGAACTACTTCCATAGTATTCAGAGTTTTTTTACATTTTTTTGTAATCTGAATAACAAGATTACAGATGCAAAATAGGCTTTTGAAAAAAAGGTTTGATAATCACAATAATCTGGGATGATGCTAGAATATTATTAATACTTTCAAATAATAAGAAATCATAGTTTTAATAAATGCATCTAAAAATAGAAAAATTTAATAATTTGTCAACTTTCGCATGTTGGATTCTTCCCTATAAGCATTTATATTGTATATACGTGAATGTGCCTTTTGTAAAATATAATAGTGTTGCTATTGTAAAAACAATCAACGTGGAGGGGTATTTGCAGTTCAAATGCAGAAGAATAATGTCAAGAGGCTCCCTGTTTCAATAGGCGGAATGCCATCACTGGGCCCACATCTCATTGGGTTCCTCTCTCTGTGGGTCCCTTTCGTACTGGGCCCTCTCTATAGTTCCAAGGACAGTCTGTATTAATGGGCAGACCATTACCACCCTGGTTGGCCACCTTTTGCCTCTGCATTGCAGCTCAAAAATATGTTAATTTATTAGATTGAAGACAAATTAATTTAGAATGCCTTTGAACAATTTTTGCCTAGGACATTAAGGAAAGATTATATTCAATGCCTCTTAGTATCTGACTCTATTTATATATTTAGATTGATTGGCTAATATTTTGTTGAACTTTATTCTTAGTTACCAATAGTTAAGGATTCTATTTCATCATTTCCTCTATTTACACTTACACATTTTAACAAAGATGTTACAAACAAGCTTCAGAGGACAACAGGGATACTTAAATTCGCAACTATTGAGTTATTTTTACATACTAAACCTTAAGGGAACCAAAAATCCTTTTGTAGATACATGAGTGTAACTGTATTTTGAGACCTAAAATTAGACTGTCACTTTGTTTTATGCAGCCAAGTGTATTTCTGATGTGCTTTCCCCAAATGCTATTAACAGTAAGGAACGTTGTTTATGGTGAGGGCTAAAATATTTTTAGATTACTTATTTAAGTAAATAGATACCCTGCTGCTTAATGTGCCATTTTAGAGAACGTACAAGACTGCAGTGGTGCCAAAATGCCTACGGCAGAATATTCACAACATTGTTCTGGTACTTAGAGACGATAAGGATAGAAGGTCTCCAAATACGCCAGAGAGAGGCAGAGAGCTGCCACATTTCATTTACAGTGTTTACAAGGGAAGGCTCTGTGCGAAGTCCTGCCTCTAACTTTAGGATAATAGAAAAAAAAAAACAAAAAACACCCAGTTTCTGCTTGCAAGTCACATACAGTGCATTGAACAGAGAGAAACCGAAACATATGCTGGCCCATTTGATAAGTATTACTATGAAGGGATAATATTAGGATGAAAATGCTTTCCCAAAAGGCATTTAATCCAGTCTGAAAGGAATAGAAACATCTTCCCAGAGAAGATGGATTATGCTGATACTGGAAGCACATACAAGAGATAATCATGTAATAAGAGCATGAGGCAGCCAGGACCTTCCAAGACAAGCAGCTTCCTCTAAGGTTTCAGCTGTGTAAATAAGAAAGCAAAAGATACAAATTCTAGTGTATGTAGTTTAAAAGCCAAAGGCTAAACAAAAGAAAGATTCAGTCATCTTTTTACAGTCATTTTTTCTCTAATAGCAGACAAGATTAAAAATGTTATAGATGGGGAAGTGAAGTGGAAGCAGGAGTGTGAATCCAGGAAGTTGGAGCCTCATCTCAGGAAGCACCATTAAGAAATAGTGCCACTGAGTTAGAGGCAGGCATGTGTGTAAGCGTAACAATGTCTGTTTTTTTGCCAACTGGATAAGTATTTGATGGTAGTAAACTGTTCAACTGTTGATCATTTGGTCAGGAGAAAAATTTTGTCTGACCTCAGATGTCACCTTTCATACAGAGATTATCCCTCAACAACCCAGGGCACATACACTCAGTGGCCAGATTATTATGACCACCCCATCAGTACTTCATTGGGCCACCTTCTGCCTTCAATACTGCGGTGATTCTTCTTGGCATTGAATCCACGAGATGTTGAAAGGTGATGTGAGGAATCTGACACCATGCCTGATGAATAGCACTGTCCAGTTCTGTGAGATTTGATGGTTGTAGAACCAGCTGCCTAATGGCTCTTTTGACTTTGCCCCACAAATGCTCAATTGGATTGAGATCTGGTGATTGTGGGGGCCACCTAAGCAAGGTAAAGTCTCCCTCATGATGCATGTGGGGTGCATGCTTTCATGCTGTTTCTGCCAAATTCTCACTCTGCCACCTGCATGATGCAACTGGAAACGTGATTCATCGGACCACATGACTTTTTTCCAATGCTCGACTGTCCAATCCTTGTGTTCCTGTGTGAATTGGAGACATTTTATCTTGGTAACTGCAGACAGCAAAGGTGTTTGAACAGGACTTCGGCTTCCATATCCCATATGATGCAGTGTATGGCTAATTTGCCAACAAACGTCAGGTGGTCATAATAATCTGGCCACTGAGATTACTCTAAAGTGGTGAGAGGAGCTCTGGAGTTCTCTAGAGTTGGAAATGAGATGAAAGGAAAGAATACATATATCCCAGATCAAAAAAGTCTATATCAATAAGGATAGAATCTTGCAGAGTGGGGATAATAGTAGAATTAACCAGTTTCTGATGGAATTTCCAGGGATTTTCATGAATGGTAGAATTGCACTTCATGTTGATTATACACTCTGGCTCAGAAATGGAGATGGTGCATATTAAACCATAAGACAATGGACTGCCTTCCTTGGGTTAAGTTTCCCAGAGTTTCCAAATTGATAAAAAAGGGTTGTTGGACCTAGACAAATAAGAGAGAAACAGAGCTTGACATGTCTCCCGGAAGGAAAAACTGATGAGCACAGACCGCCAGCTGAAGGATGTGGTACAAACAGCACACACGAAGGATCAAGAGCGTAGAACACCTACATCTCATAGAAGTAGTCAACGCAGAACCTGGTCAACTCTAAGGGTACTTGATCTATGACAATATGGGATGATTAATACCATGTTTACACATGTGGCAAATAATGTAAATTTAGAGTGAAATTAATGTGAACATTTACTATTTTATGCTGACTGAAGTGTATTTGATGAATTTATATGTCAGTTACCACTCTGTTATAGCAAACATAATAGAGAGCTGAATGGGTAATGAAACAACTGAATAGAATAATTATGAAAGGTTTCCAGGGGTTATTGAGTGTGCCCAGTCTCAACTGGAGAGATTAAGTTTGTATTTCATCAGCAGAATGGTAAACAGTTTGGGTAATCAACGTGTTGTCCATTTGGTGTGGTAAAAGACAAGAGAGCAAAGAATTTTGCTTTGGTAAGATGTAATGGGATTATAGATGAATGAGGTCTTCACTCTGTTGGGAGGGAATGATTTAAGAGGCAAAGCATTTAAATCAAGGGATTGAAGGTTTGGGGATGAAGGAAAATGTGTAGGAGCAACCGGTATAGAAGTAAAACAAGAAGATACTGCCCTGGCTGGTTTGGCTCAGTTGATTGGGTGTTGACCCATGCATCTCAAGCGTTGCTGGTTTGATTCCCGGTCGGGGCCTGGATTTCCAGCACGATTCCTGATGGGGAACATGCAGGAGGCAGCCCAGTGATGTTTCCCTCTCACATCAATGTTTCTCTCTCTCTCTCCCTCTTCCTCCTTTCTCTCTAAAAAGCAATAAAATATTTTTTTTAGAAAAGATACTGAACACTACCTTTTCAGTTGTGATTTTTCAAAAAAATGGACATTCTTTACATCAACAGAAACTCAATGCTTACAGTGGCAGTCAGAGTGCTGGTTGTGAAAGAGATATGAAAAGAGGTAGAGAGGCAGATTTTATTTTCCAGCTTTAAGAATACAGTATAGTATTTAGCCTTTGTTCCAGAAGGAATATATAAAAACATTTTTATCTTTCACTTTTTTATAAATCTCTAGGCAGAGATTGCAGGCTTCTCTTTTAATTCATAAGCTCTACTGGTGCATAAATGCAGGTCTGCCTCTCTAGACCACAGCCCTGGGGCCAGTTGTTTGTAGTTTCCAAGTTATATTACAATTGCCTACTGGTAAAGAGAAAACAACAATTAATAATTTATGTGTATTATAAATGTACATGTTTAATACTAATGCCTTTCATTTGGTTACATCATGCCTCCTTGTCCTTTCTTTTTTTAAAAGTAAATGGCATTATCAATAGAAGACTGCCTACATTGTAAAAATATCCTTAAATGCAAAATTCCTCAAGGAAAGATATTGAGGATTTTTAAAAATAAAGTTCTGCCTTAAAATAACAAATCATTTTCAACAAGTATGTTCTGTATATTTACTTATGAGGGAAATATATAGGCACTGGAAAACCCTTAAATACTTAAGAAAGTCTTTTTCTTAGAAAATTGGCTTTGACTAATTGAGAGGCATCTTCTTTTTCTGAAATTCACGTCTTTATATGCCAGTCTGGGAGGAAAATAAAAGTCCTCTCCAAATTCTTTTTATAAGAACATTTTCAAATCCAGAAAAAAGAAAAAGTCAAATTTGCCATTTTTTTAGATATCCTGTTTCCCTTCCTTTTGTCCTTTGAGGAAAGAAATGTTACTTTTCACATATTACATTAAACTGCTGTCTTAGCAAACAACATACAAAATCATTAAAAGCTGAACATTTTATGATAGAAAGAAAAAAAAATGTTGCAAAAAAAAACTAACATTGGCAAAACACTAAAATGTCCTTTGAAATTAAAAAAAAACCAACCACTAAACTTCCCATATCACCTACATTTTTGAGTGGCTTAATTTTTTAAAATTCATCTGACAACTGTAGAGAGAACTCTGTTGTCAAGCCAGTTGCCAACAATTGGTACAGCATATGGAAGAACTAGTTCTTTTTCTAGAAAACATTGATGAAGATACCATACTTAAAAATTATAGTTTGGAGAAAGTGGATAAGCAAAAACAAAACAAACAAACAAACAAAAAACAAGGCATAAGATTCTTGAGTCTTGAGGAAAGAAGTGGGCATCTCTCAGTAGCCTTAGAATGTAAACAAGAAAAAAATATATATAGCAGAATAGGATACCTAGTGGATTGAAACTTTTTCTTAGCCACACGATAACCACTTCCCACAGTGAATCCAAACTGGGTTCCATGACTTATGCTTTAAGATTAGTTATATAAGAGTACATATATTAAATGAATGTATAGGTTTCTATACACTGTATGAGTTCTACATTCTCAATGAGATTTTTAAAAAATATATTTTTATTGATTTTTGAGAGGAAGGGAGAAGGTGAGAGAGGTAGAAACATCAATGTTGAGAGAGTCATTGATCGGCCACCAACTGCACACTGGGGATGGAGCCCACAACCCGGGCATGACCAGGAATCAAACTGTGACTTCCTAGTTCGTAGATCAACACTCAACCACTGAGCCACTCCAGCTGGGCTCAATGAGATTTTGACACAAGGATTCATTCTAAGGCAGGAGAGAAGGAGAAAAATTTGGGACATTGGGAGTAAGAAAGAAAGAATAGGTAATAGACGTGTGTGTGTGTGTGTGTGTGTGTGTGTATTCCATCTATGTCAGAATATACCTAGACATTTTAGAGTATTTATCATTTGATTTTAATAACGTTGATAGGAAAATTACTATTATTCTCTATTTCATGGCTGTAACTGAGGCACTAAGAGGTTAAATAACTTGCCCATGCCATATAGAGGTGTACCTGGGGGGCCAATTCAGGCATCCTAGATCCACAGTCTAGTTACATAAACACTCTCCTATTTGGCCCATATTTAAATGAAACAGGTAGAGATCATTTTAGGTATGTCTGGAGCTACCAAGATCCAAGGTATGATTTTTTGAAACAAGATTGTGCTGTCTAGAATAAAATACACATACAAAGCATTATCATTTGGATAATTTTGCAATATTGAGCTTTGCTTATGAGTAAGTATAATATAGAGTTTATGTACATAAAGTAAACCATTTTGCATCAAAAAGGTTACTTACTATTTGGGTGCAAGGAATTTTAAGAAAATAAAAGAGAGAGGAGATATTTATGGTATATTATGTTTTTCTATAGGTTTCCTAAAGCTATATTATAAGGTAATAGCTACAATTAATAAAACAATGAAAGTGAGGAGATCCAAGAGTTTTCTCCAATGGAATGAAAATGATTAACTAGAACATTCAGGTGGGGCAAAAGCAAAGTTTGGCATGTTAGATACAAGACCATTAACGGAGTCATCTCAGAATAGGCACTGTTAATGAACTTGAGGAGGTGAGCAATGCCTTGTTATTTTCATGGTATTAAGCACCAAGAAAATATCACTAAACAAGGAGCGAGTATTGTATTGTTTATATCTAGACAATAAAATGAGAATGATTATGCCATTTGAAGCAGAAAATAGAGTAGCTAAAGTTAAGAAATGTTGGCTTAAAAGTGACATACTACTAACTAAACAAGTTTACATACTTTTTTACCAATGATATGTAGTAATATAGTCATTATAAAATGGCACATGATCACTATAAAATTTTATTTGATATTTTTCCCATAAGCATTTTAATTAAATGAGATCAGTAGAGAATAGCATACTATTACTCACAGACATTTGGGACCACTTTTTTTTTTCTTCTCTCAACAAGCAGAAGCCATAAACGCAGCAGTTGATAAATACTTACTTAATAAAAATAGTGTGGTTAAGGGGATTTTCTCCCCAGAAAACAACCATTTAAGGATATCACAAAGCAACTGACTTTTCAACAGATCACATAGAGATTCTGTTTTATATAGATTTTTTTTTCTCATTTTTATTATTTATGTCCTCCTCTACTCTGGTCCAGTAGTCTGTATTGCACTAAAAGACCATTTTTATAACTTAACCACAAAACACCCTTGATATTGACAATTCCATTGATTTTTTTTATTTAGTAAGGACCTCTTGTTTCACTGTTGGTATTTGCTTTTCTTGAGCTGGTTTTAGTGAAATGATTTAATGAAAGTAATAATAAGGAAGTAGTAAGAATTGGGAGATGATTTTCCAGTATAGGCGTTATACAATGCATTGATTCTATAAAATCTAATAAAATTGATTCTGTTTCTACTCTAAAATTTAGATGAATAACACCACTATCTGTTCTTGTGGGGGCCCTAGGAATAATATCTTTAAAAAGCATTTAATCAAGGCCTTAAGTAAATATACAGGTTTGGCAATAAACGTGGGACAGATATAAAAAGACATTTTTTGCTACATATTTTAAACAGATCCACACCTTGAATATAAAGGGTCAATTATCCAGCTGACCCCCTCTAAATATTTTTCTTAATTGCTCATTTTGAAATATTTTAACAATTTAAGCAACCCCCTCCCTCCCAAAAATAGGTTGAGATATGAAAATTAGAATAAAAATCAAAGGACTCCAAAGTTTTTTTGTTTTGTTTTTCAGACTTGACTTTTTTAAAAAAAAATTATTTCCGAGAGAGGAAAAGAGAGGAACAGAGAGGTAGAAACATCAATGGTGAGAGAGAATCAAGGATCAGCTGTCTCCTACACGCCCCCTACAGGGGATGGAGCCTGCAACCGGGCATGTGTCCTGACCCAGAATCAAATCGTGACCTTCTGAGTCATGGGTTGATGCTCAACCACTACGCAACAGTGGCTCCGCAGGACTCCAAAGTTTATACCAGAGTTAATTTATGTTTCATATAATTTTATGTAGTTTACTAATCTAATGGAACTCAATCCAAGGGGATTTTGAAATTAGAAAGGGGAAAAAATACCATGTATATATAATTGACTTGATTTTCCACTGGTCTATACTTCTACCAAGGTCTATAAACTGCTACATTTTAGCATATTTTATAAACTTTCAATGTAGTAATATTTGTAGTTTACAAGTTTATATCAGATAGGTGAAGGATCAGTTTCAAGGTCTGTAAAAATATTCATATTTTCTCTTTCTATTTATAATAATAAAAGTGTAATATGCTAATTATAACAGACATCCTTCCAGACGTCCTTCCAGACAACCTTCTGGATGAAGCTGGGGCTGCAAAGGAAGCCTGGGTCCCAGGGTGCCTACTGGCAGCCAGAGAGAAACCACAGGGAAGCCTTGGTCCTGGGTTCAAGAGAGAAGCTGGTACCAGCAGCCAGGGCAAGGAAGGCCTATTCTTTAGGAATTTTGTGCATCCGATCTCTAGTGTCAATGATATTCTGATATCACATCTTTTTTCCTCCCAGTGCCCTTCTAGATCAGAAGTTAGCAAATTATGCCCTCAACCAAAAGCAACCACCCCCTTTCTGTATTTCTACAGGTCAAGAGCTAAGAATAGGTTTTACATTTACATAGGTAACTAGAGGCCCGATGCACGAAAATTCATGCAAGAGTAGGCCTTCCTTCCCACCGGCTGCCAGCACTGGCTTTCCTCTGACACCCGGGACCCAGGCTGCTTCCCTCCTCCGGCCGCCCTCGGGCACCCGGGACCTGGGCCGGCTTCCCTCCTGCCCTGGCTTCACCAGGAAGGACATCCAGAATGATGTCTGGAAGACTTCTGGTCTAATTAGCATATTACACTTTTATTATTATAAATAGTTGCAACAGAGATCATATATAGATCTTTATAGTAAAATTTTGCTAACCTCTGTTAAAGATCATTTCTTCTCCAGTCAATTAATTTGTAACCTGTATATCTATTTCAGAGATGCCTCTCAAATTATATCCCGAAATTCACTATCCACAGCCCTCAGCTTTCCTTTTGTAAGGCACTCATTATGTCTCAACTGTTGCAACTGTACCTGCTGTCTCCTTTCTTCACTACTCTTATTCAATTGTTTACATGCTTCATTAGCCAGGGTTCCTAGTTATAGAAAAAATAATCTATTCTAGCTAAAGAAAAAGAGATTTATTAAGTATAGATAGCTCACATAATCTTTAATGGAGCTAAAAAAAAAATAGATTATAGGCTACACTTCTAGGAAAATTTTCCAAAATTTCATCACAGAAGTAGGGCCACTAAATGAGCAACTTTAGTCATGATCATGATAGTAAAGTACTCCAGAATAATACTGCCAATGATCTAAGACAACAAATCACTCTGTCTCTCTCCCAAACCAATAACAGATCTTCACAGCCTCCCTCCCATTAGTGTACTGATTAGAGAAATTGAAATTCCACCTGGATCTCTTGTTTCAGTGGATTCTGGGAAATTCAGTATTTTGCTTTACCAGTCAAGGCAGTACAAGGAGGGGATACTAGAAGGAGTAAGTATTGAAAAGTGAATTCACAATAGTCATCACATTGTAAACAAGATTATATTGCTAAAAACCAATCTCATTGTGAAACTACTATTCTTCTGAAAAAATGTCTTAATTAACCATTGCCTACAGTTTAAAATCCAAATGTTCTTATGAATATTTCTTTATATAACCATTTATTTGCTCAAAAACTTTCTATAGATTCAAATTTTGCTTAGTATTTTTCTATACCCTTATTCTATAAAATATGTTTCCCTACTATCAAAGAATTTAGACTGTAGGTAGGGTGCTATGTAAAATAAGTAAAAAGCAACAGAAAAAGCTGGGATGATATAATAAAGTTACATAAATTGTCCTATGAGACCTAAAAGGGGCAATCTGAGCTTTAAAAAGGCAGAGGTGAAGAAACTATTCAAAGAGCCAGTGGTATTCCAGAAAGTTTTTGAACCATAAACATATGTTGGCCTGTTAGTCTTTTAACACGGTGTAGAGAGACCGAGGAAAGCAGAACTTACAGACTTTTGTAAAGATACAAAAATGTGGAAAAGTCAAAGAAGTAAGTCCTTGTGTAGGTGTGTTCCATGCTGTTGATTCAGCCCCAACTCCTGGTGACTGAATGATGTCCACAAAGTCTTGTCCTCAACAGCCTTGCTCAGCTTCTCTTATGGAGTTACTCCATCTAATCTTTGGTCGTTCTCTTCTCCATTTTCCAGCATTATTGTCTTTTGTAAAGAACCTACTGTTTATGATGTGCCTGAAGTAGGAAACTTCAGTTTTACCTTTTTTTTTTACTTAGTGATATTCTAGGCTTAATTTGTTCCAGAACCCACTTGTTTGTCTTTCTGGCAATTCAGACTATCCATAGAGCACCCTCCAACACTGTATTTTAAGTGAACCAGTGTTTTGTTTTTTCTAAGCCATCTCTAATTTTTGCAGCTGCATACAATAAATGGAAGTATGAGGGTATAGATAATTTAGTCTTAGTCTCTAGTGATATATCTTTACTCTTTTCTTTAAAATATATATATATTGATTTCAGAGAGGAAGGGAGAGAGAGAAAAACATCAATGATGAGAGAGAATTTTTGATTGGCTGCCTCCTGCGCGCCCCCTACTAGGGATCAAGCTGGCAGCCCAGGCATGTTCCTTTAACCCAAACTGAACCCAGGACCTTTCAGTACATAGGCTGAAGCTCTATCCACTGAGCCAAACCAGCTAGGGTGATACATCTTTGCTCTTAATGATCTTAGAAATGACTAAATATTTGGTTTTATATGTTGACATGATGAGGCTCTAAGCAGATGAAGAAAAATTCATCTCCTCTACAAAAGGGTGTCTTGTAAGTGGATGAGCACCAATGAGGGGAATTAAAGAGATGAATGTGAAGCTCTTTCTGTGAGTACCAGGAACACAGACTGAAAAGTGGTGAGGCTAAAATCATGTAGTGCTCCTAGAAGTAATTATTCTAAGGTCAAATTCAAATTCACACTGTGGTTTTGATTATTGGAGGAAGCCAATTCATTATAAACAAATGAGGACATAGTAATATCATCTATTTGGATGGTCTTCAATATGGTGGCGTATGTACTGATAATTTCCCATATCCCTCTCCAGTGATTCTGAATTAATCTGCTCTCTGGGCCATAGCATTTGTTTCATGTCTCTGTACCTTCCTTTCTCTCTGCCTGGAATAACCTATCGCTCTTCTCTGCTCAGTTTTCTAACAAGATGCAGCTCAAAGGGCTTTGCTTTGTAAATCTTTCTTCACACTCTGACGCAGTGATGGACGTTCCCCCTTCGGTGCATGAAGGAGTCTGTCTTTTTTCCTAAGTAAAACTACAGATCTTATTCACTGTAAGAATTCGTGTGTGGTCTACATTCCCGCTTGGCTAAGAGTATCTGAGGGGTGAAGGTTATGTCTTAACTTGTAGAATGTAGGAGATTTGGGGAGAAAACACAGAAAATGTATATAAATTAATGAAAAGTGTACAAATTTTTCTGGGATACAAAGGGAAGTCTACGAAAAATACCAAGATAATTAACATGTCAGAATGTTTTCAACTTCTCCATTCTCTTTTTATACTTAATTAGACATGTTTCCCGTTAGGAGATATTACAAACATATAAAATAAATTCAAATACTTTCAAGCTAGTGAACCACAGTTTATCATTTGGTTAATTAGCAAAGGCCAATCAACATTGTATTTCAGTCTTTGGCCAAACATGACCAGTTTAATTTCCAAAATATGGTTTGATTTTAACAGAATAATGTGTGGTGAAGGCCCATGTCATTGTACTAAAGTACTAAAATTTCCTCTTAATCAGTTGTTCTGTCCTAAGCCTCATTTTCCTGTAATCAGTACAGACATTCCCCATTTTTAATACAAATTCAAAATTATAATGTTCAAATCTGTTTTCTCAGATAGCCACTCAACAAATTCTTCTCATATCACAACTTTCTTTACATACCCCTTCCGTTACGTTGTGGTATAAACGATATGTTGTATTAGTGCCTATTACTATTTATGCGAAGCGATCATTGCAAAGCCCAAAGAGAATCTTCATGGTCAGAAGCAGGTAGATGCCCACAGAATAGCCCACCCTTAAAGAAGGAGGCTCAGAAATGTTATGCTATGTCATATTATGAATTGAATATCTGTGCATTTTTATAATTTCACAAATAAATCTTTCTCTTACACTCCCATTAGAACATATAAAATGCTTGGTCATCTTTCTGGAAAAAGCCATTTACCTTATTTGGACATAACGTAAATGAAAAATAGTTTCTTGCAAAGTTTACAGGAAAGTTACTGAATTTCTACTATCAAGTTGTAAATAAGAATGCTTCCATCTGGTTGTGAGATTATCAGTGCTAATTATTTATGGAAAAATGGCTAATTTTTAAAATTCCTTCTCTATGAAACAAAATAGTGAATTATACAATTTATTTTTGGAGAGTTCATTTTTTTCTAATCATTTCCAAAGCATGAAATAATATAGCTATATTAATTTATATTGTTACATAATGAGTTACCACAATCTAAGGGTTATAAAACAATATGGTTCTGTAAGTAAGAAGCAAATTGATGGCATTACTGAGTTCTCTGCTCAAGGTATCACAAGGCTGAAATCAAGGTTTATGCTAGTCCAAGTTCTCACCTGGAGGAGTGGGGAAAAAATCTGCTCCAACTTCATTCTAGTCATTGTCAGAATTGAGTGCCCTGTAGTTACAGTATTGAGGTCTCTTTATTTATCCTTGAGATTGGTTTATTGGGGGCCACTCTTAACTCTAAAAAGCTGCCTCCATTTTTTGCTACATGGCTTTGTCTATATTCAAGCCAGCAATGGTACTTTGAATCCTTTGCTTGCTTCAAATCTAAGACTTCCCCTCTATTCCCAGCCTAAGAAAACTCTTTACTCTTGTTTTTGGTGTGTGTGTGTGTGTTTTTTTCAAGGGCTCATGTAATTAGGTCATGTCCACCTGGATTACTTCCGTATCTTAAGGTCAACTGTGCCTTATAAAGTAACCTATTCATGGAAATAAAATCCATCATTTCTACAGCCTTGGGTATTGCACTGTACCAGTACAACAAAGGGATAGAAATCTTAAAGGCATCTTAGAATTCTAACACTGAGAGTGAGTCATGGAGCTTCTAGGGCTCTCAAATTCTATAGCTGCTCAAAAATGATCTTCGTAATGATGCCATTGCAAAGATAAATAGTAGTGTGAATCATTCATTAAGATGTATCTGTTTTAGAACTCTTGACATTTCAAATGGAGATAATATGTTTATATCTACTTATAGCTTTATGTGAATTTTTAATCACCATGCAAAAGAAGCAGATAATTAAAAATAACAAAACAAAAAAACCAAAAAGTGTACCTTTGCTCTGTCTTATAACTGAGTGTTTGAGTAAAATTAAAACAAACAAAAACTAATAATTTTTTCTTCTTTTTCAGTCTGGTAGATTTTTTTTCCCCTAAGAGTTTATGTGAGTCTAGAAATAAATAAATAAAATATGGATTTTGTACTGGTTTCTTTAAACAATTATTGATTGATTTTCCTTTTTAAAAAAATATATAATTTATTGATATTTTACAGAGAGGAAGGGAAAGGGATAGAGAGTTAGAAACATCGATGAGCTGCCTTCTGCACACCTCCTACTGGGGATGTGCCTACACTGGCATTCTGATTCTTCCACTAAGTCTTTTTTTTTCTTAATATTTTATTGATATTTTACAGAGAGGAAGGGAAAGGGATAGAGAGTTAGAAACATCGATGAGCTGCCTCCTGCATACCCCCCACTGGGGGTGTGACTGCAACCAACGTACATGCCCTTGACCGGAATCAAACCTGGGACCCTTCAGTCCCCAGGCTGACGCTCTATCCACTGAGCCAAACTGGTTAGGGCAATTGATTTTCCTTTTACTTTAAAACTCCATTTATTCTCTAACTCAATAAGCCCTTACTCTAACAGGGTCCATGATAAACTTTTGGGTCAAGATCTTCCACATGAACCAGGAGCTTCAGGCAAAAGTGGCCACTAAAGTCTTGTGTTAGGCAAAAATGTCTAGCCAGGGGTGGGCAAACTTTTTGACTCAAGGGCCACAATGGGTTCTTAAACTGGACCGGAGGGCCGGAACAAAAGCATGGATGGAGTGTTTGTGTGAACTAATATAAATTCAAAGTAAACATCATTACATAAAAGGGTACGGTCTTTTTTTTTTTTTTTTTTAGTTTTATTCATTTCAAACGGGCCGGATCCGGCCCCCGGGCCATAGTTTGCCCACGGCTGGTAGGCCCTGTATAAGTATCTTGTTCTGTCGTTAGCAGAGGGGCATTCAAGAAAGGCATCAAAAGATGCGTTGGACTCTGTAGTTGTGAATGGCCAATGGCTGTCAGCTCACCCTACGCCCTGAAAAGAGGTCTGAGAGGACATCTCAGTATGTGCTATATGTGTAGAAGAAAGACCCTCACGTCCATGTAGTGTTTACCCTAAGGCTATCTCCACAGAAGCACATGGACAAAAATGTTATGTCTGTCAAGATGCTGACATGATCATAAGTACATATACATATGATTACTATAGATTTTCTAGTATATACCAATACATATTTGCTTCAGGATCAACTGAAAATCATCATTGCTATTTATGAAAAGTAAGCTGCAATGATTGGCCATGTTACATTTTCAAGAAAGTAAAAAGTAGTACGGGATCAAAAAAAAGAAGAAAAAAGTGGTTGAGGTATATTGATGTGGGTAACAAATATTGGTTAAGGATATAAAGAATTTGGAAATACTGAGATGTAATTTGGCCAATAGAAGAGATAATTATTCACATCCCAATGAAAGTTGTCTAATTAGGAATTAGTAAGTAGACCTCACAGAGGATCCTAAATAATCTGAACAAATTTAACTTTTATGTACTAGCTATACCTGCATATACACAAGGAAAAGTAGAATTATGAAAAAGTTGTACAGCCCAGCTAGGGTTGCTCAGTGGTTGAGCATCAACCTATGAATCTGGAGGTCACAGTTCGATTCCTGGTCAAGGCACATGCCTGGGTTACTGGCTCAATCTCCAGCAGGGGACAAGCAGGAGGCAGCCAATCAATGATTCTCTCTCATCATTGATGTTTCCATCTCTTTCTCCTTCTTCCTTCTCCTCTCTGAAATTATATATATATATTTAAGTTACAAAAAGCTTGTGTAAATACTGTTAAATGATGGGGCTGATCTAATATAATCATGTTTGCTCTGTCAGAAGGAGTTTTCCTAGCAGTCAGAAGAAATAGTTAAATAGTCCATCTCCTTATTGCAGATGACCTGTCTATATACATTTCCTTTATTTTTTCAAAAATTCCCAGAAGTCCAAGAAAGTCATGAAATATCTTGATTCTATCATTACTGATACTGTGCATGAAAAAGATTTATGGATGGAATAGTTCTACAATGCTGTAAGCTGCTCTGATCTTATTCATTCATGTTTATGTTAGACTTAATTTTATCTGTTAAAGAAAGGTTGCTATAGCTGAATTACTATGATGATGATCACCAGAAAGACCTAGGACTCCTTAGCCTATATATAATAGAAAGAGAAGAAGGGCTTGGAAAATTAATGGTTTAAAATGTTGGTGTATTAGCAAGCTTTAGATGGGACTGGTGTCATCACAGGTGTCTGGGTATGGTGTTGGGTGTAACAGATTAACAAATCTAAATTGGCAGGTAACAAAAGAGGTAAGAGTTCCCCAGTGACCTCATGCAATTTCTCAAGAGCACTAGGGAGTTGGCTAACTACTTCACTTACACCTCATAAAGGGAGACCTCAGTTTCACCCCTGCTGATTCTTCTGCTCCTGTTTCTATTTTCTTTAATTGGGAAGTCAAGTAGTGACACTGATTGTGAAGGAAATCCAAGATGCTCATGCATAAACTACTTTGAGTTCCCAGAGCAACAACTCTTGAGAATCTGTAACCTTTGCTTGATGTTTGTGAAAAAAACAGGATTAGGATACTTATTTAAGGCAGATAATAGATATTTCAAATACTACAATTTATAAATATCCTGCAGAGAATTGGTGGACGCAAGGATGTGCTATGGAAGCATATGTTAAGACACTATAAAAGAGAGATGGAGTAAATTCACTTTTCACTAATAAATAGAGAGGAAGAGTTCATCTATTTCATAGCAAATTGAAGGTCCAACATCTGTAATAAGAAAATATGGCATATTTGGAGTGTGGGTGGTTCTTATTAAGAGACAGAAAGATACACGATGACAAGACCAAACTATCATTTCATGCAGTAGAAGCCATTTTCCTAAGTACTAGCCTGAAAATATGGCCCTTTCCCTCTTTTGAAGATGTTTTTGAGATGACTGTCACATCTGGATTTTTAAGGAAGAAAATGTGAATGTGGTGCCTAATAAAATATAATAAATCAAAATTGGTTTAAATATATACATACAAAGTTCAGAGTACAGAGGATACCAATGAATGACTCAGATAATAGGATCTATTAAGATCTCAAAACAGCAATATCTTTTGCAGTAGGAATGAACAAGATTTATGTTACAGAGACGGTAGGTATAAAACTAGCCTTTGAGAGAGAATAGAAAACTCCAACAAGCAGAGATTGAAGAAATTATTAGTGTGGTGAACAGAAGAATGATGATCTCCCCAGAATATCCATGTCCTAATCTCCCAGTTATAATTCAAATGTTTATGTAGAGTGTAGTACTGTCATCATTTGCTTAGATATGTGATAGCTTACCTCCACATCCAGATGAAAATACTAGATACAGAATCAAGGTTTGGACAGTTTATTATCTTATAAGGGTCTAAGTCAATATTTAAACCTAAGTGTGTGTCTTCAATCTTAATATTTTGCTGCCTTATTGCCTTCAACTGAATGTGCCAGGCCCTGGATTAGATATTTGAATGATCTTGGCTGTTTAGAGTTATATAATTTCCAGCAACATGTGATTCATTTACTGTCAGAGGCTGTTTTCCCTGTGAGAAAATTCCACTCTTCAATTTGACAGTCTAATTTGATATATAAGATGTGGATGATGGTCCTTTCTCTGAAAAGTGATTTTGCTCATTTCACTGGAGTCTTAAGACTTCTGTGTTTTAAAAGGTTTAAAAATTAGGCTATAACAATTTTTCCTTTATCAGATGAGAGCTAGATCAATGTGCCCCAGGTCAAGTGACAAATTAGTAGTATATTTGTTAAAGATCCAGGGCTCCCAACTCATCCTTTGGTGGTCTCTTAATTTTGTGGTGTCAGTATGCTGAAATCTATTACATAAAGTTAAGTCTCTGAAAGTACCAAGGTTGAGAGGTTGGAAAGCAAAGGGAACATAAATGACGTTTTCCCTTGATCTTTTCCGTGCATAAGATATTGTAGAACAAACCTGTCACCTTTCCACAGCTCTAAAGCAGTCTTCATTTAAATGCAATGCATGCTCAGTAAGATGTTAAGAAAGAAGAAGCTATTAATGATACTTCTGTTAGTGACAGAAGCTGCATCTGTCTGTTTTATAAAAATGTTTCCCCTTCTACAAAGCGATGAGGTCATGCTAGGTAATTTCTAAAACTTTTTGTCATCTAAAATGCCTTTGTATTGTGCACCACAACTATCAGAGAACATTGAAACATCTGAAGGGCAGGTGTGTCTCTGATCAAACAGACTGGGCATAACAACTGTGTTTAGCTGGCCAAAATATCCAGATCACTACAAAACAGATGTAGGAGGATCAAATGAGATGGAATGAAGGGCTCCCTAGCAAGAAAGCAGACTGTTTGAAATCCATAATCCCAGTGTTTCACCCTTTGGAATAAAATGACTTCAACACTTAGATTCTAGAGTTGTTTATTCCTAATGTGGCTACAAGTATTTATTTCTTCTGTTTGATTTGAAAAGCTTAATTTCTTATTTGGAATGGTGGAACCAGTTATCAAGTCAAAAGGCAAAACTTTTATTTTTTCAATGTATCTGTTTCTACCAACAATGAGGTTCTTTATATTCTGCTATGCCATTGGCAAACCATGTATGAGCATGTCAGTTCACATAAAGACTAATCTATTCCATTAATGTTAATAATGTTTAGACAACCAAAGTGTAGTTGTGTGTAGTTTGTCCTTGGTTTATAGAAATTACTTTCTATGAGCGAGCATCAATTATTGGCTCTGGAATTCTAAGCACTTCATGGTGATTAAATGTTATTCTAATGAAAATATAATCACATAAATGCAACATAAAATTTTATGCATGTTTATTTAAAATCCTCTGATCCTAAAGTGGCACACTATAAAAGAGGAACCTCATACAAGGTTGACACGATTCTCAGAAATAACATAATATTGAAAAGAAGAACTTACATTAAAAGATGGCTACAGAAGCAGCTGTGTGGTATAATTTCTGAAGTGTGTTAGGCACATGTGCAGATAGGATTATGGAGTGCGTAGGGGGAAGAACTGTGACTGTACATAAAAATAAGAAATTGATAGGGTCCGGGCCTCTCTACCATGAGATTAAAACACAAGGATCCTATTCATTTACATTAAGTAATTTCCTAACAACAAAAAGAAAGGGAAGGTTCTTCTTATGTAAATGAGTTTTAAAATTCACAGTAGTAACTTTCCCTTTCCTATTTATTTAAAATCATTTGATTGTCTGGATTATTTTTCTGAAGATTCTCGCAGATATTTCAAATCTACAGTCTTTTGGATTCACAGTTGGTGATGGTTAATTTTATGTGTTAAACTTGACAGGGCCACGGGGTGCCCAGATAGTGGCTTACGTTATCATTTCTCGATGCGCTTGTGAGGATGTTAACATGATGAGGTTAACACTTGAATTGGCAGACTGAGTAAGGCAGACTGACCTCCCCAATGTGGGTGGGCCGTCCACCCCACTGAAGGCCTGAATAGAACAGACAGAGTAAGGAAGAATGTTTCCTTCTCTGCCTAATCTCTTTGAGCTGGTATATTGGTCTCCTGCTGCCTTCAGACCAGGCTGTTTGCTGGAACTAGATCATCAGCTCTCCTGGGTCTGGACTTCTCTGTCTTCATAATCATGTGATCTAGTTTCATACAATGAATTGTTTTACACACACATGTGAATATATGTGTACACACAGACATCCTATTGGCTCTTTTTCTCTGGAGAACCCTGACTAATACACAGTTCAACAAGCATTCCTGTCCTTCTCCTCCCACCATGGGCTGCTTAGTAAATCATGGAAAGTATATAAGATTTGAATGGCCAGTGATTGTAAGTGTACTAATCACATCCACATGGAAACTATTTTTTTAATGTTTTCTTTTTTAAAAAAAAATATATTTTATTGATTTTTTACAGAGAGGAAGGGAGAGAGATAGAGAGTCAGAAACATCGATCAGCTGCCTCCTGCACATCTCCTACTGGGGATGTGCCTGCAACCCAGGTACATGCCCTTGACCGGAATCGAACCCGGGACCCTTCAGTCTGCAGGCCGACGCTCTATCCACTGAGCCAAACCGGTTTCGGCCCACATGGAAACTTTAAAAGTCATCCTATGATAGGCAATAGTTCCTTTCTTTTTTCTGTGTTAGCAATGGGGCAAGGATGTTGGAAGAACCTCTGTCATCCTGGATTTGTCAATGATTCCAATGAGTAAAATCCCCTGTCATTGCACATTAGACACACATGGTTAGTTAGACATAAACTTGCATAGCATTAGCCATTGAATTTGGGAGATTTGTTACCATTGCATAGACTAGCCTATGCCAATTGTTAAATTCCTACCATGCTTGTGCAATCTACCATGTGCTGAATTTTAGCATGGCTTATCTACACTAATAAAAGAGAAAGATGAAAATTGACCATACCTTTGTGACGCCCACCAGCCAATCAGGAGTGAGTATGCAAATCAATCCAACAAAGCTGGTGGGTTAATTTGCATATTCAGGTGCTGAGTGGCCAGGGGCAGGGCGGGATGCTTGCATGTCCCCTTGATGACGGTGCAGGTGTTCCACACCGCCCAGCTGCTCCAGGCCTCTGGGCAGCATGGGAAGGCAGAAAGGTGGCCCAGGCCAGAGTGAAGGCGGTGCCGGCACCCAGGGGAAGGAAGGCCCATTCTTGCACGAATCTTCGTGCATCAGGCCTCTAGTTTTAATAATAATGTGCCAGGTACTGTATTTCTAGTAGTTTTGCAGACTGTAGAACACATACAATAATTTTTTAAGCAAATGAATCTTTGAAATATTAAATAACTTGTTCAGGTAAAAAGCCTGACACCGAAGTCAGGTATGTCTCATGCCCTTCCTAATTTGCCCTAGTAACTATTGTTTGCTGTTTTTGTTCTTGCTTCTGGTTTCACTTTATAACAGGAAAGACACAGGCTTGTGGTTGAATATTTTATTGTTCTGATTGCAGTTATTCTTTGTTGAGGTTTGAGAGGTGAATAATATTTAGTCACTTGCCCCTCAGGAAAGGATATTGAAAAGTCATTAAGATATTTGGCAAGTCATTCATAAAATTGTGATGAATACAGTGGCTAAAATATAGACTAAAAAAGTGCAATAGTCTAAATGGCATGGTTCAGTGGTTGAGTGTTGACCTATGAACGAGGAGATCATAGTTCCATTTCCAGTCAGGGCACATGCCTGGAGGCAGGTGAGGGGGAGGGCGGGGGGAGGGAGCTTGCAGGACTGCAGGAAGCAGCCAATCAATGTTTCTCTCTCCTCTTGATGTTTCTATCTCTCTCCCCCTCTCCCTTCCTCTCTGAAATCAGTAAAAATGTATTTTTAAAAGTACAATAAACTATATGCACAACTGTTTACAAAGGTGTGCCCCAAAGTTGCTTGTCCACAATTCCCTCCCTGGGGAAGGAAGTTCCTGAGCTTCAATGTCAAACTGACTGGAACTGAGAAAGTGACAGCCTGTTTGTGTATCAGTCTTTTTTTTTATTATTTTTGGAACAATAATAGTAACATCCTTGTCTACTGGTTGTAAGAATTAAATAAAATAATGTAGTTAAATTATTCAGTCTGGCAAATAATACACCCTCAATAATGTTTTGTTTTTTTGTTTGTTTGTTTTACAAGATAACAAGAATGAAAAAGAAGGAGAAGGAGGAAGAGAGAAAGATGAAACAGGAGGAAGAGACACCAAAACTCAGTCTTCAGGGCTGCCTATTCAAAGCTTGTAAGTGACTAGATAGAACCCTGAAGGTGTGGCACACTGATTTTGGATGATTCACAAATATGCACATGTGGAATACTCCACAGCCATAAAAAGAAGGAAATCTCACTGTTTGTGACAGCATGGATGGACCTGAAGATTATTGTGCTAAGTGAAATAAACCAGTCAGAGAAAGACAAATACCATATGATCTCACTATTTATATTCGGAAGCTAATAAACAAAATAAACTGATGAACAAAATAAACAGAAGCATGAATACATGAAAACAATCTGACAGCTGTCAGATGGGAGAGACAGGCGGGGAGCGGGGGTTGGGGGGGAGGGCGCGGTAGATGAAAGAAGGTGAAGGGATTGGCCAAAGAACATACATGCACAACACACAGACACAGACAACAGTGTGGTGGTGGCCAGGGGGGAAAGGAGGGTCCAGGGCTGGGTGGAGACAGGCAAAGGTGGGGGGAGGGGAGGGGACATCCCTAATAGTGTCTACAATAACAATAAAAAATAAAAATAAATGAAATAAACAAATTCTTTAGGTATTCTGTTTAACATGGCTCAAATAGCGGGATGTGGCTCAGATAAACAAACAAAACCAAATTATAACAAAATCAAAGAAAACAACAATTAAATAAATACAGGTTGAAAAGCACTGAATATTCCCAGAGGCTAAACAACAAAAGGCACTTATATTGGGCTTCAAACAAACAACAAAAACACTGTGTCTATTGAAGCATGTTGTGTTTGAAGACGGCTTTGAATCTGAAAGCAAGCCAGGTACATAGCATTTTGGAATTTGTCATGAAAAGGAAACCAGAAATGTTTCATTTCAAAATAAAGACAAGCTTCCGAGTGGGTATGAGTGTCGGCTTCCAGTAAATGAAAAGGATCCCGAAGAAAAGGCCCTGTTTTCGGCTTCAATAAACAAACAATTTAGAGAGTGGTATTTATTGCTCATTCAAAGAAAACATTTCCTAAATGTTAGAGTTATCTAAATAGGATCCTAGGAAGCAGTCATCATGACATATGTGTTTTCTGGAGTAGTAAATCCTGTGTCAAAGACAGGTCAGCAGTTGTTATTCTGCCCTCTTGTGAGAGCCAAAGGAGAGAACAGCATTCATGGGGAGAATGGCCAGTTGATCTTAAAGGATCCTTCACACCATGAAATAAGATTACCCTTCTATATCTCTGTTCAGTGTTACTCAGAGATTCTTCAAGTATTTATTCAGCGCTTACTACGGCTATGGCACTATGAGCTGGTGATACATATTCATCACTTCATTTAACTTATGAGAAAGGTAACATTATCTTAAACAAAACAAAACAAGCACCACCACACGAGGCCTGTGAAGTATAAAGACGTTAAATAGTGTGTGCACCATCACAAGCTACTAAATGGTAAAGGAAGCCCAGCAAAAGGATTCTAAAATTTGGATCATCCAATTCTTTTCCTTCTGACCTGTAAACAGTGTTTCTCATGATGCTGTGCCTTATTTGTAGAATCATAACACAATGACACTGCATTTTATTTCTTGAGTCCTCATGCTATGCGTTAGGACATACTACACATCCTTGATTCAGTGTAGCTTAGTTCTTATTTTATTGTCTTTCTTTCGTCTTTTATGAACTTCAGTATGGAAGACTGATTTAGATATCAGGCCTAGGGTTTAGGACACTTTCTTTTAAATGTTGTTAGTTGTGTTTCACAGACTCCTAACATCTCAGACTTCACTTGTCTCCTCTAATTAAATGACCTGACAATATAAAATGAGGTTTTCTTTCCCCTTATGTTTAAGCTGCTTGGCTTATGTGATAAAACAATGTAGTGATATTCACATGGAAAGGAATAAAGTGAAAGTGAGAGTGATGGCCAGGTAGTTCCAGTGATGGTCTATTTATATTCGGAAGCTCCAAAGGTGCTTTTCATACTGTCCAAAGGTGCTTTTAAATGTTTGGAAGAATTGCCGAAACAGGTTTGGCTCAGTGGATAGAGCGTCGGCCTGCGGACTGAAAGGTCCCAGGTTCGATTCCGGTCAAGGGCATGTACCTTGGTTGCGGGCACATCCCCAGTGGGGAGTGTGCAGGAGGCAGCTGGTCGATGTTTCTCTCTCATCGATGTTTCTAACTCTCCTTTCCTCTCTGTAAAAACTCAATAAAATGTATGGGAAAAAAATGTTTGGAAGAATGAATTATTTTGTTTTAAACAGCAAATCTCTCTTAACTGCCAGCATAATGCCTTCATATTCTTTGTGATGAGTTAGCAATTGCAATGCCAGTGTATTAAACAACATTTTGCAGACAAAAAGAGTCATAATAATAATTCTGTTGAACATAACCAAGTAAACAATACCCAGTAACAGATCATTCATATTATTTAGAATTGAGGATTGTAAAACTGTAATACCATACACCTTTGCTATTTAAAAAGCAAGAAGTATACTATGCTTTATGGAAATACAAGTACAGATACTTAGAACTACTTGGAGTTCACATTTATGGGTACATCACCTGTGTTTACAAATGAGTGTAGTTGTGAGCAGTGTCACCCAAAGTTCAAAGCACAGAAACACTTCTCACACTTCCCTGTCCTAAAGCAAAACGATGCTTCCTCCAGCCAAGATTTCGCTTAATGATACAGGATGAGGAGTATACTGTTGCTGTGAATAAAATCTGGAATCAAACTGAATGAATTAAACTTATTTCCCACATAATTTCTATTTTAGCATTTATTGTGTGTTTTTAGCTGAGACTGAGTATCTTTGCAGAGCATCCTCCGACTTCCATATTTTAAACTTCAGTAAAGAGTTTCCAGTAACAATTCTATATAAAAATGAATGGATCAAGATAGCAAGCGGAAATTCTCCTGAGGTTTAGAGTTCTTATTTGCACAGCAATCTTAGAAAGTGGCATACTTCAAAACAGACAAAATCTGTTACTTTTTGAGAAAGAAAAAAGTTTGGAACCAGGAGACCCGTGCTTTATTGCCTTTGTTGGTTGTTTTATTATTATTATTTTGCTTTCACATGAAAGCATTACATGGCAGCTAATTGAACAGCATAAAACAATGGCTAAATAACAAAATATTTAATTTTAAGGAAAAATAATATGTCAAACAAAACTTAATAGTGCCAATAGCCTTTCAGAAAACCTTCATTTCTTCTTATCGCTGAACTCTCATTATAACACTGTGTATGATCATTTAGAGCCGTGGTTCTCAATCTTCCTAATGCGGTGGCCCTTTAATACAGTTCCTCATGTTGTGGTGACACCCAACCATAAAATTATTTTCGTTGCTACTTCATAACTGTAATTTTGCTACTGTTATGAGTTGTAATGTAAATATCTGATATGCAGGATGTATTTTCATTGTTACAAATTGGAACATAAAGCATAGTGATTAATCACAAAAACAATATGTAATTATATATGTGTTGTCTGATGGTCTTAGGCAAACCCTGTGCAAGGGTAGTTCGACCCCCAAAGGGGTCGCAACCCACAGGTTGAGAACTGCTGATTTAGAGTATGGTTTCTCAACCTCAGTGCTATTAGCATTTTGGATTGGTTAATTATTTGATGTGAGAAGTGCTCTGTCCATTCTGAGAGTTTTAGCAGCACGTTGGGCCTTTACCACAGGTTGAGAACTGATATATATATATATATATACACACACACACACACACACACACACTAGAGGCCTGGTGAACGAAATTCTTGCTCATGGGGAAGGTCTCTCAGCCGGGCCTGCACCCTCTGGCATCTGGGAGCCCTCGGGGGATGTCTGACTGCCTCAGAGGCTGGAGAGGCTCCTGCCACTGCTGCTGCCCTCGTCAGCCATGAGCCCGACTTCTGGCTGAGTAGTGCTCCCCCTGTGGGAGTGCACTGACCACCAGGGGACAGCTCCTGCGTTGAGCGAGATTGGGTCAAAACTGGCTCTCCAACATCCCCCAAGGGCAGCAAGTTAACCTACCAGTCTGAGCATCTGCCCCCTGGTGGTCAGTACACATCATAGCGAGCAGCTGAGCTGCCTTACCATATTATTAGCATATTACATTTGATTGGTTGAACAGATGACAAGACACTTAGCCTATTAGGCTTTTATTATATAGGATATAATAATGGCACCCTGGCTGGGTTTCTCAGTTGGTTGGAGTGTAATTTCTGTGTGTCAATGCTGTGGATTCGATACCTGGTCAGGCCACATGCAGGAACCAACCAGTGAATGTGTGGATGGGTGGAACAACAGTCAATGCTCGCACTCTCAAATAAATAAAATTTAAAATATTTAAATCAAAATGTCTCAGTTTATCTATGCCAATTTGTCAATGCCCCAGAACTTATATTTACAAAAGTTCCTTATAGTTATCTCATGCTTATTCTTCACACATGAAAGCATATTTTCCTTTAGAGACATTAAATTTAAAAAATTAAATGACAGCAAGTGAACAGAGTAATATATAGACTGCTATTCCCTGTAAACACTAAGTATCAGTTAATTAATATATAAATAGGTGCATGATTATTGACTTCATCCTATACAATCATTTGTATTTCAAAGAGGTGATTTTTATAAACTAAGATTCTGCCTCACTGTCTTCAAAAACAGCAACAACAACACAGAGTAACACATTAAGCAGGGGAGGGGAAGGGGAAGAGGGAGAGATCAACAAAAGGACTTGTATGCATGCATATAAGCATAACCAATGGACACAGACACCAGGGGGATAAGGGCATGGGCAGGTGGTAGGGAGGCAATGGGGGAATAAGGACACATATGTAATCCCTTAATTAATAAAGAAGAAAAAAAGAACTATTTGATTATTTTTTTAAAAAGAGCCTACTTGGATAAAAGTCAATATAACAGGTGTGGTAATGACCACACAGGTGATCAAGACATGATTCATGTCCTTTGGAGTTTTTTTTATTTAATATATTTTTTTATTGATTTTAGAGAGGAAGGGAAAGGAAGAGAGAGATAGAAACATAAATGATGAGAGAGAATCATCAATCAGCTGCCTCCTGCATGCCCCCTACTGGGGATTAAGCCCACAACCTGGGCATGTGCCCTGATGAGTAATCAAACCATTAACTCCTAGTTCATAGGTGGACATTCAACCAGATGGTTTCTTTCTTTTACATGTAAGACAGGACAAAACTTAACTTAAAAGTATGAGGTTAGGAAGGAAAGTAACATATCACCAGAATCTGAATAGATACATTTTATGTGATTTCATCAAATGGTCAATTACTGGCTGAATATATCTGATTGTATAGTAGAATTCTACCTCAAAATGACTTTTGCTTTAGATTATATGGAGATTCTATGCCAAAGTCTAATAGTCTGCTCATGCAAGTTCAAATTTAGAGGGGAGGCCTCGCTGGTTTGGCTCAGTGGACAGAGCAGCAGCCTGCGGACTGAAGGGTCCCAGTTCGATTCCCAGTCAAGGGCACATGCCCAAGTTGTGGGCTCAATCTCCAGTGTGGGGAGTGCAGGAGGAAGCCCATCAATGATTCTCTATCATCATTGATATTTCTACCTCTCTCCCCCTCCCCCTTCCTCTCTGAAATAAATAAAAAATATTTTAAAAAGAAAGAAAAATGTATTTGCCTAGGCAGACTTATTCCTTTACTTTTGTAAAAAGAGTGTATGGTCCTAAGTGGTTTGGCTCAGTAGATAGAGCATTGGCCTGAGGACTGAAAGGTCCCAGGTTAGATTCTGGTCAAGGGCATGTACCTTGGTTGCGGGCACATCCCCAGTAGGGGACATTCAGCAGGCAGCTGATCGATGTTTCTCATTGATGTTTCTAACTCTCTATCCCTCTCCCTTCCTTTCTGTTTTCATTTTTTAAATACAAGAATAAGAAATACTATAATTGAGAGAGAGTTCGGAAATCCTTGAAAGAGGTGAGGGAAATATTACCCTTTTAAATTGCTGCTAACTGCAACATGTTGGAAACAAAGGTTTGCAGTCTTATTAACCCAATTTCAAAGTAACTTAAAATAGAACCATAGCACTCCAGTGAGCAAATGTTTGCTTTTAGATAGTCTGTTATTAAGGTTTGAAAAGTGCAATCTCTTCAAACTGCTTTTGAGTCTGCTACTCGATACAGAAAAGCAATTGGGAAGCAGAGTATTAGCAATTATCACTCAGAAAATAAATATTTACCGTCAACCTTGCAGATGTGAAAAGTCCCATTTCTATATACAGTTCTAATTAGATTTAAATGGCTTTCTAAGTATTCTATTAAATCTTTGATATTCTTTGAACAAACTGCAATGCCATATTATTTCTTTTAGCTTTAAAAATCATCAATATGCAGTTGAGGGCACTAATTATGTAAAACTAACAGGATGTTTAGGAAACCTTGTTCCTGGGTCCCTTGCAGTATTGATTTCAATGCATAATTTATGAAATACGTTTCAACACTGTGGACAGCAGAGCTTACCTGTGTATAGTATGATTTTTACTATTAGTAAAAGGAATTTCATATAATTTTAATGTTTTTAGTCACTATTGAGATTTAATCAGAAGTTTTATTAAATTGTTACTTTTTAAGTAGGCTGATAAAATAGGGTGTGACAAAATAAATAAGCAGGTATAAATTTATATTCTTTTTAGCATTTGGAACTATGCTATATTTTTAGTACATTAGTTGCTGAAGAAAGAACCAGTCAAATGAATTAATGCTCTCTTTTTTTCTCTCTCTTCACTCAAAACGCTTACACATGAATGAGTGTGTCATAAAACCAGTCTGAGGAATACTGCCTCATAAAATGCCTATGTTTTTTTTTTAAAAAAATGTTTGGTACAATGGTAGAAGATAGACACCATCCTATTTAGGTAATAACGGTATTCAACATAAATTTTGAGTTCCAGCCCCAGCTGGTTTTGCTCAGTGGATAGAGCATTAGCATGCAGACCCATGGGTCCCAGGTTTGATTCTGGTCGGGGGCACATGCCTGGGTGTTCAATCCCTGGCCCTGGTCGGGCATGCTAGAAGCAACCAATCGACGTCTCTTACATCGATGTCTCTCTCTCTTCCTTTCTCTCTCTCCCCTGCCTCCCTCCATTCTTCCCTTCCACACTCTCTAAAAAAATAATAATAAATCAGAAAAATATCCTTAGGTGAAGATTTAAAAAAATATTCTTTTGAGTTCCAACTATGCACCTATCCTTTTATTTGACCATTTATGCCTTATCACATTTAGATTTCAATATAAGCTAAAGTATAGGCATTCTTACACCCATTTTTATAAGTGTAACCTGAATCAGAGAGAGTTTATAAAGGAATTTGGCAAGAACTTCCACGCAGTAATTAAATGACTGAGGATCTGAACTTCAGTTGGCTCTTCTTTTTACAAAAGTTCCACTAGTTACTCAGAGGTGATTAGTTGGTAAGGACTATACAGAATCACACATTTCCAGTCCCTAGCATTGGTCAGTCTATAAAAGTTAAGTAATATTTCTGATTTATTATTATAAAATAGTTAGCAGTCCCTTCTACATAAATGGTGGCATGTTGGCATGTTTGTGTTCCCACAAGTTCTTTATTACAGTTGTAAATATTTAGTTTTCCCTTTTCACCAGTTCCTATTAAATACAGCATGGTTACCACTAGGACAAAATTTCAAAGCAGAATTGATTTCAAAATAAAATATTGCCTGAAATATCTGTATTTTTAGTGCAAGGTATTCATATTGTTTCAAAGAAAATATAAGTCATACCATTTGTTTGCTAGTAAAGTGTGAAGTACTCAATGCATTGCTGAAAAGTGTATTTATTATTTCATTGTAGTGGTACTATGAGTTGATAATTATCAACTACATTTATTTACTATCATATTATGAATCAAAAATGGATCAAATCAAATCAAATTATAGAGATAGCTAAAAGGCAGTCACACAATAGCATGGAGCAGAGAGTTGCTAAAATGCCTGCTAGAAACCAGGGCATCAAAAGGTAATGACCGTTAACGTTGCCCTGGAATCTCAACAAGACAATAAAGTAATAAGAACTGATGAGAACCACCAAAAAGCCTTCCAAAAAAATGATTCAAACATAAGAAGTAAAGAAATGCTAAAACATATCAAATATTAGAGTGATGAGAAACCAAGATGGCAGCATAGGTAAACACCGGAAATTGCTGCCTCCCACAACAACTTCAAAAATACAACGGAAAGACAAAACGGACATCACCCAGAACTACAGGAAGGCTGGCTGAGTGGAAATTCTAAAACTAGAAGGAAAGAGAAAAACACACTGAGACCCAGAGTTGCTGTGGAAGTAAAGTGCAGAGGTACAGAGGCTCGAGCGCACGGAAAGGGGCTGGTACCTGAGGACGTGGCTTTTGAATCGGGAGGGAGTCTCAAG
>NW_006294876.1:167264-180145 GCF_000327345.1 Myotis davidii | reverse complement strand
AAGAGCAGAATTGGAAAGAAAATCAGGAGCACTGACTCACATGCTCAAATGGCATCGAGAGTTGAAACATTAGAAATGAGATAAACAAATTTAATTATATTTATTAAAGTTGAAAATAAAACTGAGAAAAGACCAAAAATCGTTGTCACAACAATTAAAACTATGAAATTGAGAAGTGAACAAGGAGTATAAGCCAAAGCCTTTCCTCTAAAAATAGGAACTAAATAAATAATGAGTAAAGTGGATCAGCAAGAAATGGTATCACGGCCCAGTCAGTGCGGCTCAGCAATTGAGTGTTGACCCAGGAACCTAGAGGTCACCAGGTCGATTCCCAGTCAGACCACATGCCTAGGGTTTCAGGCTTAATCCCCAGTAGGAGTGAACAGGAGGCAGCTGATCAATGATTCTCTCTCATCACTGATGTTTCTTTCTCTATTTCCCTCTCTCTCTTCCTCTCTGAAATCAATAAAAATACATTTAAAGAAAAATAAGTAAACAATAGTATCATAAAATGTCTTATTCATGGATGGAAAGGTATCCCAACCCTAACCCTCGTGATAGACAGACACACTATTAGTTTTAACTCTGGGCAACTTGCTGCTAGGGGAACTCTTCCTTATAAGAGTTTCTGTTGCAGTTTGTATTTAACATTTATTATTTTGACTTTTAATGCTAAATGGTCATTCTGTTGCATCGCTCTTGGTCTCATTATGCTAAAGCTAAACAGCTGTGCCACTTGTGGCCACTGGAACTTGAAGAGCATGGACACCACAGGAGGGAGGCGGAAGAGAGATTCCAGATATCACTGTTTAGGCTCCTTGGTTTACCATGGTCTCACTCAGCTCTTACTCTTAGAGTTTCAGTTGGGTGGGCCACTAACAAAAAGAATGTTTCTGTTGACTGTACACATAACTACAAGGTCCCAGGTTTAAATTGATTAAATTATGAAGTACCTTAGTCCAAAAGGCCATGCCATAGTTTCTGAGAGGTTGACACAAGGGCAGAGCTAAATAGGCTTGCATTTGGATAAGTGACTGAATTCTACAGGGATTAAAACATTAAAGAGGACTTGCCTAGCTTCCAAATTTTACCTGCAGCTATAGAGAAATGGTATGTCAGGGCTGCAGTGCAACATGAGACATAGTGTCCATCAAGGGCTAAATGATGTTATTTCTACAATTCAGTCTTATTGTAACCCCTACACTAGGTCAGTTCCAAAATACATGACATTAGTGATATCCATAGGATGTTGCTTGGGTGTATCCAGAAGTCTTCGTTCAATGTTTCAAATATCATAACATTTATGTTAAACATAAATGATAGCAACATAGGTGTCTGTATTCCTGTACTGAGTGTGTTAAGTTTCTTTATTTCTAAAACCTTCAAAAATTCATTATTGGTAATTAGGGGAGGGGTTTATTACTATCCAAACCATAGCAAAAACTATTGAGGTGATCATATATAACGCTCTTAATATCTCTTGCCTGATGACTTTCATTGTAAGTCAACAGTATCTCTTATTGAATGTGTAACATTTATAAAGATAATATTAAAAAAAAGAAAAGTTTCCCGTCTGAAGGGGACACTCTAGCTAATATTTTTGGGGCGTGGCGGGTGGAGCGGGGGGAGGAAACACATATAATCTATGAATGGATTTACCAATAAGACATAATGTTTTGTCCTTAAGAAGAGTGCCTTATATATGGGGTTTCTAAATCTGTACATTGCAGGCTCCCATTGTGAAAATAGTAAGGTGATTTGGCCAGCCAGAAAAGGATTTAAGGCCACATGGTAACTTTTAAACAGCTACTTTCAAGTTTCTGAAACATTTTTAAAATGGGAAAAAAATCTGTATTTCTCATTGATCACTCTCGAGGCTCTTTTTCTGGTCATGCCCCCCCCCCCCATACATTATTCCATAATTCCTTGGTGAGGTCATTCAATCTGATGATTGAAATACCATCTACAGGAAAATCAACCTCATCTTCATCCCCTCTCTATCTTCATTAGTACTGATTGCATAGTTCCAGTTGATCAAGTTGAATTTCGTAGAGGCACCCTTGATGCCTTTTTCTTTTTTCTCACAAATACTAAATGAATCTCATTACCTGTACTTTAGAATACTTACACATTTTGACCACTTTGTACTAACTTCAAAGGAATAGATCTAGTTCAAGACACCATCAAATCTCATCCAATCTCACCATCAACTCTCATAAATTCTTATTGTCCTAAAGGTCTTTTGTTTTTACTCTTCACTAGTCCTTCATCCTCACCTATTTCATTCTCTATACTATAGCAAAGTGATGCTATTAAAATAGATTAAACCATTTCACTCCGCTGCTCAAAAAACTACAATGATCTTATTCAGTCTACATTTCTATTACAGACAGTTTTTCCATAACCTACAGATCCCAAAAGAATAGCCCCAGATTCCATCTTGAATTCATCTCCTAATACTCGACCTTTATCTTATTCTAGCCAAACTGCATCGACATGGCTTGAACATGTCAGGTGTGCATTTGCTTCATCTGTCCCTTCTGCATGAAACTCTCTCCCTCTAGCCGTCCATATAACAATCTCATCTGATTCAACTCTTCGCTCAACATCTCTTATTCTCTTCTCAATATTTAAATTGCAAATAACCTCCCAATAATCTGGATTCCTCTTACCCAAATCTATTTTATAGCATCTGTCAGGTTTCAATGTACTGTACTGGATTCTATGACACGGTATACAGAACCCCCTGCAGGATTCATTCCCCAGCGCCTGGAGCTGTCAATAGCCCTCTGATGAGTTCTTTTCCAGAAAGAGTCTTGAGCTGAAGAGCATATTCGTGCTCAAGATCATTCTTCCTCCCAGGAGGCAGCCTATATTCTATGGATGGCCATGAACTGAGTGAGGAAATAAAAATTTGGGCACTAGCTTCAGGTGGAACAATGTTTAAGAGACAGTCAACCCCAAAGCTCCTGTGAGACTGTGGTGCAATTCACCTCTACTATTTGCCCAATCCTACTTTCATCATTTTTCCATGGGTTTTGCGCCCATGGGAACATCCAAATAAACTTTCAGTAGATAACTTTTCAGATTAGAAACTCTCCCCCAGAAAATTGAAATTAAGATATTTACAATATACTTTATGTGTTTAATATGTTGATGGCTTATTATGCATCATGCACCCCTAAAAAATCTGCTCCATAAGGGCAGGAAGTTACATCCCCAAATAATTGAAACATAGTAGATGCTCAATAAATGGCTATCACATAGGAGTGCTCAAACTATGAGCTAAATAAAATAATGAAAATATTTGACAAAAAGGATTAAATAAAAGATTCAAGTGTTCAAAAAAAAATGGCTAGTAGGTGGCATTTACCATACAGTAATGTCTTTCTTTTATATATATATAACTTTGTGTGTGTGTGTGTGTGTGTGTGTTAAAAACATAACCAGTTGTATGGCCAGGCTGGTCTCAGATGCCTGAAAATTATATTAGCCCAAGGAAACTTTATTTCCTTGTGAGAAACTTCTGCATTAGGACTGTGCATATTTATGTGCTTAGGATCTTTTTATCTTACCAATTAAGCAACTTTTTCTTCTACTTTCTATCTCTCCTCACCTGCCTCGTAGCTTCTGTACCCACTTACGTGCATATTGCATACACGCATAGCATGGCTTCTCCATGGTTGTTCATGAACCCCCTCTGACGGTGTACATACTTTGAAATACAGCATTTACTATGTGTAGGTTGTCTCAATTTATGAATTTCTCAGATTCCTTGGGGGAAAAAAGCTCACCTGTTTGTTTTCTCATATTTTATCAATTAGCTATGGATTGGCTGCTTTGAGACATATACTTGGTGGAGTCTAACCAATCTTGGCCATAGGGAGCAAAGTCAGACAATAAAACAGACTAAGTCTGCATCTGAAGTCAGAGCTTCAGAAAAGACAGAATCCCTACAAAAAGGCTGCAAGTATAGCATCCCTGGCAATGGACATGCATAATATTTTTATTTCAGAAGTAACAGTGCCACAACTCAAATGCCACTCCATCATCTATAGTTTGTGAAAGACAACCAACATAGATAATAGTATGCGTTTTTCTGTCTTAATTTCCCCTGTAACATAACAAAATTGTGATTTTGTTTTATGTAACGAAATATTTTTTTTAAATCTGAGGTAATAACATTTTTACAAACATTTAAGGTCTGTTTCTAACTATTATCAATGGAAAATATGCAGCCCCCTTTGGAATCAGTTCAAGGCCATTGACACATAAAATCCAACGCAAAGCGTTCTTTATTTGTGAAATATCCTCATGTTTAAGTTTGGCAGCCACATAAACTCAGTTCTAAATTCTCAAATACTGAATTCCAAAAAGACCTATTTTTTCAGATGATTTTTTTTCTTTTAAATTGTGGAGTCAGCTTATAAGTGTAAGCCAAGTAGAGAGAGTGTTTGAAATGGATGGGTTTGTCAATAGGCAAGTGTGATAAATTCTGCAAAGTGCTTAGAAACATTCCACATCAGGAAAGCATCCTATATAATAAAAGCCTAATATGCAAATTTTCCCCTCGGGAGTTCAACAGAGAGTTTGACCACTCGCTATAATGTGTGCTGACCACTAGGGGGCAGTTAAAAAACATGGTGGGTGTCAGCAACACGGTGCTGCCAGCCCAGATGGGCCCTGATGAGAGCGGGTGGCGCCAGGCCAAAGCAGGTGTGAGCGGGGCCTGACCGCCCTTCCAATAGCCCTGCAGATGGTGACCAGCAGCAGTGGTGGGGGTGGGACTGCTGCCCGGTTCCCAGACACTGAGGGAGCCAGGTGGAGGGCCCGACCCCTATCACTTGCCCCAAAGGTGGGATAGTGGAGCAGGTGAGGGGGCAGAACCAGGTCACAGTGGGATGTCAGGCGGGACTGCAGGGCTGCAAGCTGGGGGCGAGAGCTGGGGCTATGAGCCTGGGAGCAAGAACTGGGGTCCCAATCCCAGCAGGACACCCCAAGGAACCCCACTGGTGCAGCCTCTACATGGTCTAATTTTCTTGGTCTGAGTCTTTATATTCTTCACCCGTACTCAGGGAGTCAGACAAAGTGTGCATTTATAAAATAAGTAAATAAAATAGTCCAACAGCTGGCTTTCAGGAAAGCCTGCTTTACTTCATTTACCGCTGTTTCAGAGATGAAGCTCCTCTGTCTGAAGGAAATGAATGAAGTGAACAGATAGAACAGTGTGGAATCTTCTAATGAGTTTAACATACAGGTGCCTTTTGGAAGGAACCTGGAGGTGCTGGAATCAATTTTTAGACTCTCATTTTTATTATCCGACTTGAGTTAGGATGTCCTTTGTACTAATGACAGAAATGTGTAAGCACCTGCTTCTGAGGTCATTATGAGCAATAGCCACGGCTGTCTGTGGAAGAAAGCGGCTGGCTCCTGGCCAGCATTGAATACGACTTGCACATTCGGCTTGTTGCTAGATGTAGAGTCCAAAAGGTTTCTGCATGTTCTAAATTTATAAGCATGCGCTTTCATATGCAGGAATGGATGGGATGCTTCTTAAAAAATAAATCTGTACCCTCTATATAAATTTCCACTTTATTTTTCTTTTTGTTGTTGTTTTGTGTTTGAGTCCCCTTCGTTTTGCCTCAGTAAATGTGGTTTCAGATTGTAATCCCATACAAGTAGTCTTCTTTTGGCTTTGAAGGAAGTTAAGAAAAAAATATGCTCTCCCCAGAATTGCTGAGACAAACCAGGCAGATGATAGTTGAGCTCCATATTCTCAAACAAAAAAGGTAGTGTCTACGATTGCGTTCCTTGTTTCTTCGTGTAGACCTAAGGGTCATCCCTGAGTAAATGACAGGCACTGGACTAACACGTCGACTTCATGAAGACAAAAGCACAGATTGCTTATTCATGGCTATCTCCCCAGCGTTTAGCACCGATTCCATCAGACAGCAAAAGCAACAAAACATTTGTTCAGCATGTGAATTAAATTATAACTTATGACTATACCCTTTATCAATTCCTATCACGAACACTTGGCCCACACACAATCTTAATAACTAAAACAGGAAGATTATGAATATATTTCAATGTTTGAAAGGGCCTACATCTTTTCTTCATATACTTTTGAATTGCCTATTAGGAATAATTACAGGCAATTCTATAATTTAGATAGATTTTTTCTTTTAACCTACTGCAACAAAATTATGAATTTATATAAGAATCAATACATACCCTCTTTAATTATGTATTAACTTATTCACCCATCACTCATTTAAAAATGTATTTATTAAATTCACAATATATTTGTTCTAGACACTGCCAGATACTGTTCTAGGCACTGGGGTTACAAAATCCTGGACAAAGACTGCTCTCATGAAATTGAGCACCTATAACTTCACTATATTTTAAAGTACTTGTCACTTTTAATTACTTTTTAATAACATGGCTTTTGTTTATATATGGGTGACATCTTAAGTTACATAAAGAAACAGAGAGGTCAACTATATCTATTCTTCTATTCTTTGAGAATATGGAACTGAATTCTATATTCCTGATTTGTTTCAGCAGTTCTGAGTAGAAGATATTCTTTCCTTAGCTTTCTTTAAATGATAAAGATTTGCATGTTCAGAACGTGACATGCTAAAACCATGTTTACTTCCACAATATATATATCATTGTTAAAGATCCTTCCAACATTGCATAAAAATGAAATGGTCTCATCCATCAATGAAAATAGACTATGATATAAGAAACAGATTGAGAGGTTATTGTTACTCTGGCCTACACTTTGTTAAGATAAAAAATGTGTATCTTTTAACAAAACCTTACCTAAATTAAAAAGCTGTTGACCATAATGCTAATTTCTCTTTCTCTTTTTAAAGTTAATTCCTAAGTATTTTATTTTTTATATTTTTATTTATTGATTTGAGAGAGAGAGAGAGAAACACTGATTTATTGTTCTACTTACTTATGCATTCGCTGGTTGATTCTTGTATGTGCATGACTGGGGATCAAAACAGCAACCTTGGCATATCCAGATGATGCTCTAACCAATGCAGCTACCTGGCCAGGGCCTAAGTATTTTTTTTTAATTTATTTAAATTTTTTATTGTTGAAAGTATTATATATGTCTCCTTTTCCCCCCATTGACCTCTCCCTGGCCACTCCTACACCCAGCACATCCCTACTGTCTCTGTCCATTGGTTATGCTTAAAAGCTATTGACCATAACGCTAATTTCTCTTAACTGAAGTGTGTAATACTCTTGCATTGTTTATCACTCAAATGTCAGAGATTGTTGTCTCAAATGAATATGGATATCAATTGACAACTAGTTAGAACAGGTTCTTCTCACAACCAAGTTAATAAACAAATATGTGAAATAAACATTATACTTGTGCTAATAGAATTTTTAAGCCACATCTTAAAGGAAACAAATTATTATACCACTTTGATCTTTCTAAGTTTACAACTCAGGTTATGTTACCTTCAATATGATTAAATGGTATAAGCTAACTCATGAGCACCTTAGTAAAAAAAAAAAAATGTCTTCAAGTTTCAGATCTATATAAGGGCTTCATAATAAAACAGAAAAGTTCGTATTATTCTCAGGAATAATTATTACACTTTACTTCATATGTCATATGATTTCAGGCAGCATTCAAGAAAAGTAGAGATTAAGTCTTTTTTCTCACTGTAATAACATTCTATAATATTATAGTCAAGTTTCTTATCTTAGCCTACAAAATCAGTATAAAAGCAAAATTCTCATAAAATTAAAATCAAATATACTTGTAGATAATATATTTAAAGGAATGGAAAGCAGATCTTTAATGAGTGTATCAGCATTATTTATATTAACTGAAAAATATGATGTAGCAAACCCTGGTTCCCAAGTTCACAGTTAATATATTACAAAGGGCTGTGTTAGTTGTAATTATTTAACTGGCCTAGTCTTACCTTGCTAAGTTGTCATGACTCATATCAACAACTCAAAAATCACAATTAAAATAACATGAATAAAGATAGCAGTTGATATTCTTACTAATAACTTTTTAGTTGCACAAATATACCAGTATATGTCATACTATCCTTTATATTAACTATAAAATTCTGAAAAAATTATGAAATGCATGGTAGAAATATGAACTCAGTCTAGGGACGCATGCATTATTTAGCAAAATAAATTAGTTTTAAAGCATAAAATGCTACTTTTGAAAATCTAATTAACTGTCTTATATAATAAAGAGCTAATATGCTAATTAGACCAGACAGTGGAATGACTTTCCGGAATGATCTTCTGGAACGACCTTCTGCAATGAGTAGTGGGTGGGGGGGAGTGGGGCCACAGGACTGCAAGTCAGTTTGGGCCGCTAGGGCCTACTCTTACACAAATTTTATGCATCAGGCCTCTAGTTTTTATATAAAAAAGATATGGTGGTAGTCTATTTAAATTAAACTTACGTAATTTAATAGGAAATTATGTACTACCCTCTGTGCTTAATTCTACATAAGTTAAAGTCATTCAAGTAATATTCATTATACCATTTAAAGTATAAATGGCTCTGAAAGAAAATATCAAAACTGTAAAGATAGATGCATTATGGTATGATTGGCAAATATAATGGTTTTCTAAAATTAAATTTTGTTCTAGTAAAACAGCATAGAAAAACCAATGTATATGCCCTGATCAGGAATTGAACTGTGATCTCCTGGTTTATAGGTTGATGCTCACTGAGCCACATCAGCCAGACTATAAAGTCAATCTTTCTTAAATGAACTTCAGTACATATTTGGATGTATGTAGCAAAATATTTTGAAATCTACTTGCCAAACATTACCAGTCTTAATATTTGATGAATAGGAATCATTGGATTGCTTCTACATTATTAAAATTTGTTTAAAAATATGTAGTAAAATTATATTTAAATCAAAATAATGAGAATATTAGTAAAATATTAGCATGTGGTTAAAATACTAAAATGACTTATCTATATCCATTTCATAAAAGTGGTAAATTAGATAACATATTGCTTTGGTAAGCACTCAGCTGCTAATCAGGCTTCCTTTAAAATTTGAATGCCATTTACTCTTTTATTTCAGTTTGATGTGCACTACCAAATAGCATGAGAGGTCATTTCATGAATTAGATCTGAAGTGGTTAAGAAACAATGACAATCACTACACTTCCATGGTACTCATTGCATGCCAGCTACTGTTTTAAATCCATCCTATATAATAAAGAGGTAATATGCAAATTGACCATCACACCCTCGTATAAGATGGCCACCCCCATGTGGTCAGAGATGGCCACCACAAGATGGCTGGCAGGGGAGGGCAGTTAGGGGCAACCAGGCCAGCAGGGGGAGGCAGTTGGGAGCGACCAGGCCAGCAGGGGAGGGAGGGCAGTTGGGGCCGACCGGCTGGCAGGGGAGGGCAGTTGGGGGCAATGGGGCCAGGAGGGGAAGGCAGTTGGGGGCAATCAGGCCAGCAGGGGAGCAGTTAGGCATTGATCAGGCTGGCAGGGGAGTGGTTAGGGGGTGATCAGGAAGGCAGGCAGAAGAGGTTAGGGGCAATCAGGCAGGCATGCAGGGGAGCAGTTAGGAGCCAGCAGTCCCAGATTATGAGAGGGATCAGGCCTAAAGCAGCAGTTGGACATCCCCTGAGGGGTCCCAGATTGGAGAGGGTGCAAGCTGGGCTACGGAACACTCCCTGCAACCCCCCCAGTTCTCATGCACTGGACCTCTAGTTAGTTATGTTCACTAATTTAATCGTCACAAAAACAATGATGAAGGCACTGTTATTTTCCCTACCACACACAAGAGAAAACTGAGGCTCAGAGAGTCTAAATAAATTCCCTAATATCATACAGCTCAAAAGAAGCAAGGCCAGCATAAGAACACAGAAGTGAAGCTTAGACTCAGTTTTCTTAATTACCAGCAAACACAAATGCAGCAGGAGCCTGGCCGATCCCTTTTGAAACCTCGATGAGACAGCACAGTATTAATCCTCAACCACAGCACACACAGGTTGGTAATGAAGGTATTTTATTACATAAAATAATCAACATATGAGAAAATGTCGCTATCTTCCTGGCTTGTAAGCTAATGAAAAGAGCCTTGATTTGTTTTTAGATTTCACCAAATGAGCCTTCAATGCCATGGGAACACTGTCAAGAGGGAGACAGAACTGTGCTCCTTTTCTCTTAAAAATATTTATTACATAACTATACACATATACACATTCCAAATCCTCGCAAATACATTAAAATTAGACAAAATGCTCAAATCAAACCCTTCAAACAATAGACAAACCGCTAAGCAAAAAATTATTTTGCAAAAGATAAGATACAATTGATCAATGTTCTCAATTTATTATTTTAAATCCTTCTTCATGTAAATCTCATTCTAAATTGGTGTTTTTTAGTATAATGCGCATTGAATTTGATCTAGTACTACATCAAATGAGAACTTTTTATTTACAATCTTTTTCCAAAACATTATTGATCAGCTTATGAAATCTGTGGATCAATATTTTCATTAAATGTTTATACAATTATATCTGAAAATATTATTCACTTATAAAAATTAGAACAGGAGCCACAGTACTTGATTTTTTGTAATCATTTTCACCTCATTAAATGATTCTGCCAATCCTTTATTGTCTTTTCAACAATAATAAATTTCATGAGCTCCACATGCCAGGAATTAGCTATGGCCTTGACAGATTGTAAGCAGGCCTTTGTGGAATCAGCAGCAATTCTCTGCATCTCCAATTATTTGTTACTATTACATACAATAATAGGAATTCCAAAGAGCCGGAATTCTAATGTGAGCCACAGAGAAGAAAACATTGATTGAGCTACATGGACAATGACAAATACCACATTTTGGTGGTGAATTTTAATAATTAATCTAATGTCCTACTTAACTGAAAAGTCACTTTGCTATTGTTTGATATGTCTTTCAAATAATGTAATTGCACTGGCTATTTCTGTGTAACAGACACTGTGTGAAGGCTACATACTAAGCAAGATACTAAATCTCCCTTTCTCTACAAGAATTAGACATTCTGCCTCCTAAATATCTTTTGTTATAAATGCATCACATATTTCCCCTGATATATTCCATATAGACATATAGATATAGATAGATATAGATATAGATATAGATATAGATATATAGATATAGATATGATATTCCTCAACTAGCACAAAGCCATCCCCAAGTCAGCACTGAAAACATATTACATCTTACCTGTACACTTGTCTGTCTCTAAAACTAGACTTGGTGCTATTCATGGGTAAGTACAGTACTTAGGATAAAATTCAGTATCCAGAATAAAAATAATCTAAAATAACATAAAGCTTAAGCATAACTTTATTTTGTTTTGTGAAAACAATCACTATTTGTCATCAGTTAAACCTTTGCCTATAGCCTCAGAGCCACAATGCACTAAGGGTGTCAGTGACAATTTCTTGACTTTATAAATTGAAAACACATGATTGAAAGTTAGCTATTGGGTTTAGAATATAACACAAAAACCTGATGATCATTTTCTCTCCATTTCATATATGGACAAACTGTAGAGCAAAAGATGAATTGACAAATAAAATGACAATTTATCAAGAAAAGTTGACAAATAAAATACTTCAGCACTGCTATTTATCTTGACTCTTGTGTTTCTTGTTCTTAATTGGGGGCTGTTGTTTTAAAGGGTACGCTTTCACTTCTATATGAAATTACATGTCTACAACTCAACTTCCATTTGTCATGATTAGAAAATAAATGTTATCTTCTTTTGTTATAAATGCATCACATATTTCCCCTGATATATTCCATATAGACATATAGATATAGATATAGATATAGATATATAGATATAGATATAGATATTCCTCAACTAGCACAAAGCCATCCCCAAGTCAGCACTGAAAACATATTACATCTTACCTGTACACTTGTCTGTCTCTAAAACTAGACTTGGTGCTATTCATGGGTAAGTACAGTACTTAGGATAAAATTCAGTATCCAGAATAAAAATAATCTAAAATAACATAAAGCTTAAGCATAACTTTATTTTGTTTTGTGAAAACAATCACTATTTGTCATCAGTTAAACCTTTGCCTATAGCCTCAGAGCCACAATGCACTAAGGGTGTCAGTGACAATTTCTTGACTTTATAAATTGAAAACACATGATTGAAAGTTAGCTATTGGGTTTAGAATATAACACAAAAACCTGATGATCATTTTCTCTCCATTTCATATATGGACAAACTGTAGAGCAAAAGATGAATTGACAAATAAAATGACAATTTATCAAGAAAAGTTGACAAATAAAATACTTCAGCACTGCTATTTATCTTGACTCTTGTGTTTCTTGTTCTTAATTGGGGGCTGTTGTTTTAAAGGGTACGCTTTCACTTCTATATGAAATTACATGTCTACAACTCAACTTCCATTTGTCATGATTAGAAAATAAATGTTATCTTTAAAATTTCCGTGTGATTTTATCTTTATATTTATAGATGCAGTTTACTTGAGAAATTTTTTAAATTATCATTTCCATTAGTTGATTTTTCAGATAACTATAGGCAACACAGTATTTAACCAGAGACCCTGCTTTTGCTGACTGAGGCTTACAGACATGTGACCTTACAAAAGCCATTTAAACTCTGATCATAGGTTTTGGCAGAGCTTGTGTAAAGACCTTTTTCCTGCTCCGCTTAATATATACGACTGTTGTGAGGATCAAATGAGATAATTCCTATGAAAACATCTTTGTAAATTTATAAAATCTGCCCACATAAGGTAAAATAACACAAAATAAATCCCCCATAAATGTATTTTTAATTATTAGTAATTTTTTGAGATGGAGG
>NW_006294876.1:165422-167123 GCF_000327345.1 Myotis davidii | reverse complement strand
AGAAGGACACCACATTGATCACTTGCCTCCAGTATGCACCCATACCTGGGATCAAACTGCAACCTAGTTGTATGCCCCAATCAGGAATCAAACCAGTGACCTTACAGTGCACATAAACCCCCTTATAAATAAATGCACAATTTTTATATTATATGTTTGTGTAACTAGTTTGGGAACATATTAAGTTTATGACCAGGAGTAAGATTTTCATGTAACAGTTGTGTACTTGTTGGTCCTTGTAATTAAAGTTTCCCCAAAGGCCTTGAAATAAGGCTCTGCAGATTAATAACCTAGTTTGCTCTCCCATGTTGAGGCCATGTCCCTGCATTGTGACCCATCCAAATTGCCTTGTCTTGCTTCAATACACTGAATGTTATCAAGGAAATGACATAGTTTATCGTCCTAGCTTTCCTATGATATTCTCTTCCTGAAGGTTTATAATTTCCACGTTTTTATCAAAATATTGGGGAAACTTACACTCTTCAATATTTGAGTTGATTTCACATTTGTTTTTGTGTTTTTTTTCTACTAAGTTAAAAATGAGTTTTTAAAAAGATACATATATAATAAAATTTTACCTGGGGGATATAATGTGTCAGGTTTCTCATTTCTATTTATGTTAAACAGATACAATTGATTTGGCCTATAAATTTCAGTATAAAATCAAGAATAAGATTGTAAATAATTTAGCAATGTAATTTAAAAATAGTTTTCTGATAACTTCCTTTAACTAAATTTATTATAATAAATAAGCCAAATAACTTGCACAGTAGATTAGATACTTAAAATTTTATTTTATGACAATAATGAAGAATACTAGAAAATTATTATAATATTATATTTTCTTCAGATTAAAAAAAGCTTACATTTAATATAATGGCAATTCTTGCAGTACTTAACATGAATTTACTTATTTTTCAAAATATATTCAAATTACATGAAATTCACTGGCAGCAACTTTAAAATGGAGCTGTTTTTACTGACTGCATTTTCAAAATAGTTTTATGTATTATTATAAAATATGTAATAATGAAAATAATGAATACTGGAAAACCAATATTACAAAACTGTCCAGGATAGATCTAGTAACAAAATCTGCATCAATTGAGAATTAACACTGAAAGGCCAAACTAAAATATGAATTATGATATTGCTTGAGTCCTGAGTCAAGAATAAGATTGTAAATAATTTAGTGATGTAATTTAAAAATAATTTTCTGGCAATTCCCTTAAACTAAATATATTATAATAAATAAGCCAAATACCTTGCACAGTAGATTAGATACGTAAAATGTTATTTTATGACAATGATGAAGGATATTAGAAACTTATTGTAATACTAGAAGCCCGGTGCACGAAATTTGTGCACTGGAGGTTGGGGTTCCCTCAGCCCAGCCTGCCCCTCTCACAGTCCAGGAGCCCTCAGTGGATGTCCTGCTGACGGCCACAGTCTGGCAGCAGAGGCTCGGAGCAGGTATCCTGTGTGTGTGTGCTTCCGAACTGAGGGCACTGTCTCAGAAACTCAACAAGGAAACCATCAGTGCAGGAAGCAAAACGTGGGTTCAGTGAGGACTATTTTGTCTGTCCAGAGAGAGGGACCCGCTGGGGAAGAGGAGGAGCCCCTGTTGCTGCAGAGGCCGGAGAGAGCACAGACTCGGGAGGAGCTAGAGGAACTGAGCAAAGAAGGATGCTTTCAAAATAA
>NW_006294876.1:162711-164706 GCF_000327345.1 Myotis davidii | reverse complement strand
GGCACGGGAGCAAGCAAGCCTCCTGTTTGCTTCAGCTGCCTGGTTTCCGGCCGCCATCTTGGTTGGCAGTTAATTTGCATATCCTGCTGATTAGCCAATGGGAAGCATTCGGGGGTATGGTCAATTTGCATGTTTCTCTTTTATTAGATAGGATTTTCTTCAGATTTAAAAAGCTGATAATTAATAGTATCAGCATAAATTTTTCTGGCTACCTTTAATCTGAAGCACATAAAGAAATTTTTTTGGAATGTGGAGTCTCAGGATCCCTGGTTTCTCAGATCTGACAGAGATTTGGAATATGAGGATCTCTCGCTCTTTCTTTTTCTCTCTCCGTTTCATTTCCTTTTTATCCTCTCTCTCCCTATCCCCAATGATTATAATGTGCAGCCTCATTTGGTAATTACTCATCTAGACACCAGATAAAATATTAAGCTTTAGAATAGTATAATTACTTTAATTATGTAACTGATATGTAACTTTCAATTTAGTTGTTATTTTGTAAATGCTGGGTTACCACTCATGCCTCAGAATCAATGAGGGATGAGAGAAACCCAAAGTAAATATATCCATCCAGGCAAGGTTACATTCAAAGGTCTCTCATTAAGGTTGCTGGTGAAATTTAGTCTCCACCGAATAACATAAAATACCCTCAATTCATTGTAAATTTAATCTAAAATATCTAATTTTGTGGGTTTTTTTTCCCAGCAATATTGATTGTAACTAAAACATGATATTATATTTTCCTTTCTTTAAAAGCCAACAGCAAAAAAAAAAAAGTAACTAACTAGACCTAGCGAATGAGGAAAGGAAGATAATATTTGAGATTCTCAGTAGAAGTTTCCTGATTTTACAGGTATAAAAAATATGACAATATTAACTGTTGACACACCCAAATTAAATTTAACAGTTTATACTAACATTGTCCATCAGAAAAAATGGGCTCAATTTACATGTAAGTGTGCACTAATATGTTCAGAAGCATTTTTAGTTAGAGTGAAATAGCAATAGTATTTTGAACATGATATTTAATTAAATATTTGAACATTATTTTTAATGTGATATCTAATTAAATCAAACTTTCTGAATTTATATTATAAATTCTTCGGGCACTTTAGATTTCCCCAATAGTTATTTAGATTTTGTTTGTTTGTTTGTTTGTTTACTGACCTAGAGTATTTGGAAGGTATCATTAAAAACAATTACAACAAAAATAAAAGGAAAAATCTCACCATCAAAAACAATTCTTGCCTAAGGAGATATAACAAAATATTGTTAAGAGAAATGTCAGAGAGTTTACTACCAATATTTTCTTCTAGGAATTTTATGGTTTCAGGTCTAACTTCTCACTCTTTAATCCATTTTGAGTTTAATTTTTTAATATTGTATAAAAAAGTGGTCTAGTTTCAGTTTTTTTGTCATGTATCAGTCCAATTTCCCCAACACCATTTGTTGACTAGACTGTCTTTACACGACTGCATGTTCTTGCCTTCTTTGTCATATATTAATTGACCATATAGATGTGGGTTGATTTCTGGGTACTCTAATCTGGTGGATTGATCTATGTGTCTGTTTTTATGCCAGTATCATGCTGTTTTGATTACTATAGCCTTGTAGTATAGTTTGAGAAAAGGAAACTTTGGCGGCAATGCACATTGGTGTAGCTATTATGGAAAACAGTATGGAGGCTCCTTAAAAAAATAAAAATGGAATGGCTTTATGAGTCAACATTCCCATTTCTGGGTATAATCCCAAAGAAACCCCAAACACTATTTTGGATATATAAATATGCACCCCTTTCGTAATTGCTATGTTATTTACAAAAGCCAAGACAGGGAATCAACCCATCAATAGACAAGTGGATAAAAAAGATGTGGTACATAAATACAATGGAATATTACTTAGCCATGAAAAAGAATGGAGTTTTATCATTTGCAATAGCATGAATGAATCTAGAGCAGCTGTGGGCAAACTTCGACCTGCGGGCCGGATCGGCCA
>NW_006294876.1:152180-162689 GCF_000327345.1 Myotis davidii | reverse complement strand
AGAAATCTTACCATTTGTGACAGCAGGGATGGACCTAGAGGATATTACACTAAGCGAAATAAGATAGACAGAGAAAGACAAATACAATATGATTTCACATATATGTGGAATCTAAAAAACAAAGCAAACAAACAAAGCAGAAACAGACTCCTAGATACAAAAAATAAACTAATAATTGCCAAAGGGGAGGAGGGTTTGGGGGATGGGTGAAAAAGTGAAGGGATTAAGAAGTACAAACTGGAAGTTGCTATATAGTCACAGAGTATAAAGTACAACTTAGGGAATATAGTCAATAATGTTGTAATAGATATGAATGGTGCCAGGTGGGTACTTGAAATATCACAGGAATCATTTGGGAATTTATGATTGTCTAACCCAGTGGTTCTCAACTTTCCTAATGCCGCGACCCTTTAATACTGTTCCTCATGTTGTGGTGATCCCCAATTTAATTGTTACAAATTGAACATAATTAAAGCATAGTGATTAATCACAAAAACAATATGTAATTATATATGTGTTTTCCGATGGTCTTAAGCGACTCCTGTGAAACGGTCGTTCGACCCCCAAAGGGGTCGCGACCCACAGGTTGAGAACCGCTGATCTAACCACTGTGCTGTACACCTGAAACTACTATAAAATAATATTGAATTTCAACTGTAATTTAAAAATAACACTAAAAATTATAACCACTATCAAAAAATCCTTAACACTATCCATGTGGCATAATAGAATAAATATACTTATCTGTGGCCTTTGTTGTAAGACTCAGCTAATCACAGATAAACCACACTTAAACAAACCTGTTACTATATTGATAGTTTATACTTATTTTCAGCATCCAACTAATTATGAATTCAGACTTGCAGTATACTATAGCATTGCTCCTCAGGCCATTAGTGATTTTAATTATATCAAGGTCTTCCAGCGTCCAAGGGCTAATTAATTTTTAACCCAACTATAAATTAAAGAAAGTTGCTCATTAATGATTAATATTCCCATATTTTATCATTATATAGACATTCATGTATACTATGCATTTTGTTTCTAAGTAAATAAGAAATGAATCAGAAATGTTATCCGCTATTCTGGCAAGTTTTTTTTTTCTTTTCTTTTCTGATAATTTTGTCTTTTTTGCTATCATTCAAGACCGAATAAAATAAACTGTGGGTTTATTTCTAGGATTGCACTGTGACTCTATCAATATAGGAGCGTTGTCCCTCTCATTTTGTTTATCTGGTTTGAAAACCTTGTACTATAATACAAACCCCCGCCATATAGATTTTAAGTTCTCGCTGCATTCTCTTAGAAAATTTATTGATAAAAGTAAGGTAAGCAAGAAAAGCTGCCACCGCATAAAAGTAGTGCTTTCTTTTTCTAACATTGTTTTAGGTACAACACTAGTACACATAACATTTAACACTTCAACTGCTTTTAAGTGTAGTGTTCAGTAGTACTAAATACATGCATATCATTGTGCTACCGTTACCATCATCCATCTTCAGAACTTTCATTCAACTTATGAAATTGAAACTCTATGCCCATTAAAAAACTTATTTTCCACTCATTCTTTCTCTCCAGCACTTGAATCCACCATTATACTTTCTGCCCCTATCGTTTTGACTGGTCTATGTAACTTATATAACTGGAGTCATACAGTATTTATCTTTTAGTGACTGGCTTTTTCCACTTAGCATAATGTCTTTCCATTACTTCCATGTTGTAATATGTCAAAATTTCCAAACATGCCAAGCTTGACCCCACCTCAGGACCTCTGTACATGCTATGCTTCTATCTAAGATTCCTTTCCTGAGACTGTATCTATGATTGGATAGCGCTTTCTAACATCTGATTTTTAATTGTGACTTTCTCAGAAAGACCTCTTCCTTACTCACACTCTACCCATTATCTTGTTTCATTATCTTCATAGCATTTCTTATTTTAAATTAAGTGTATATTTATGTGTGTTGTAACTTACACCTCCCTCATTAGAAATTAAAATCAATAGAAGGAAGCTTATCTTTTTTTGTTTCCAATTGTATTTCAGCATTCTAGAACTAAGTATGAGATATAGAAGTTGTTAAAGAATAAAATCTACTCAGTGAAGTAATATCCGCTATTCTGGCAAGCAATGTTTTGAGAATAGAAGAAATACAGCAAAAAAATAAAAATAAGAAAGGAAAATAGAAAGAAGGTAAGTTTGATAAACTCAACAAAAAATAATTATTTAATCAATTCTTGGTCTAGTAGTTGTTAGTACTAACTTGTAATAAAACATCATTCACCAGCTCATATAATGGTATTAATGCAGTGATTTTCAACCAGTGTGCGGAGAGAATTTTATAAACATGACATACCTGCCTACTTTGGGGCACTGACCTTTTTTCCCTTAAGTTGTCAAATGAAAAAAAAAATGACAACTGCCTATACAATAGCCATCTGATGTGAATCAAAATTATACCTATTTTTTGTCAGATAGGCAAAAAATATATTTTTGGTGTGCCACAGCATTTCAGTACATAAGTAGTTGATATGTCCTATGAGATGAAAAAGTTTTAAAACTCATGTATTAAAGAGATCTTTTATCCCATTTTCCTACAATCTTAGTGAATACATTTAACCCTTTGCGGTCCAATCTTATTTTTGGAATTCAAACAGTCTGGTCCAAATTAATTGATGGCATTGAATGTTGAACTTTTTAATGTTCTTATTGCTCGACATTGGACCTGCTCCTAGCGCCTGGTCTGTCGAGTCAGCCTCCAGGTTGGACCGAAAAGGGTTAATGGACTCATTCATCCTGATTTTTCTAGAGAATAAAGGTATTATAATTTTGTGAGGCTATGTAAACAGGCTATGCAAATGAAATTGAGATTTGAAATTAACGTGCAAATAACTAGTCTCAGTCATTTGAATATATCTGATGAAATGTGATGGAATGAGGAGTTACAGATAAATCAGAATTTCAGGTCTGGAAAATATCTTTAAGCTTCATGTAGTAGATTATCTTTTCTTCTCTGTTGCTACTGAAATAATATTTAAAATCCTGTTAAGATTTAGTTAAAGATTTAAATCCCTAGAAACATTGCTCTGTAGCCTTCCTTAGGGTGGTTGAGAGTGTTATAATTTCCCCTAAATTAGCAAGAGGAATATTAAAATGACATAGGCTAAACGAAAGATACCAAGACACAATCTATCACTCAGTTTTTAATATTTTGATACAACTCCCCAAAATGATTGTATTTGGGGCACCCCACCACATTTTTAAATCACCATGATTTAGGGCGCTAAAAATTTGTAAACAGCCACCTGATTTATTTAGAATTTTTTAAATATAAGGCAATAGCTACATGATTGAATTGCTATTTTTCCTTTAATTATTAACAAACACAGGGTATACAACAAAGTAAAATATATTACCATTTTCTAATATTTAAATATTAAATTAGAACTCTAAGTGCCTGATAACTATTAATATATAAACTGCAAGAGAATAAAATATACTGCCCTGTTCCTGTACTCTTCAATAATTATTTGGAAAATGTGAGTGTTATAAACTGGTTTTGTAAGTTGAACGCAAAGGCCATACATTCCTTTGAAGTCTTTTTCTCTCATACACAGCCACATTTTCAAGTTTCACGTGCTGTTTTCTGCATCGTACTTCTAAGATTCTCAGGTCTGCCTTTCACCCTCCCAGAATTTAGATGCTTTTCTTCCTATTGTAAGTTAAAGAGAAGTCAATTGCCAACTTGAGGACCACACCTTAGCTGAGAGTAGCCTTAGAAACTAAAGTGCCATCTTATGTCTCCTTAATGAATTGGTATTTTTCACAAAACTAACGCAGGATACCTAACTTGGGACATAATAGGTTTCACAATTCTCACAAATGTTCTTTCTCTCAATTTTACATCAAGTATTTGATCCCGTCTTAGATCTTAACGTGAACAGGATGATGAAGCAACAAGAAGGTCTTCGAGGAAAACCATACAGTAACTGAAAGCTGAGTTGAGACATGTACAATAGGAAGCCTGAGACACGTTAAGTGATCCACTCCATGAATTTCTCCTCCTGTGTTGTTTTTTCCCCCAGTTTAAAGGGAATTATTGTACTTCACCATGTATGCGAGGTTTAAATTGTTTAATACATTCAATTATGTTGAGTAACTGCATGGTACTTTTAATAGAATGGAAGATTAAACATCCACACCTTTTAGATACTCCTTGGGACTACTCTAATTGTGGAGAAAAATAAAATGGATTTTACAAGAACACAGAGGTCTCAGAACATGTAGAAAAGGAGAGAGAGTGGTGTGATTATCGAGAAGTGATACTTTAACACAAATCAATGATCTTTAACCAAAAGAAAACATCCCTCACAAATTCTCCCATGTAGATCCAGTGCGTGTCCTATGGTGTCAGTTCCTAATTGTTTTGAAAACATCTGGAGCTCCAGAGAATTCAAAATATTTTAAAAATTTAAACAATATCATTTCTTATGACAAATGGGAAATTTGGCAAATTGATCCATGGTGATCAACATTAATATAATTTAGTATTTTGACTGAAATACATATTTTCATGAAATTTTGGTAGAACGGGTTTAAAATATTTTCATATATCTGTAGACAGTTATGGCTGAGAGAACATTAGAAATCATCTGGATGCTTGTTTTACAGATGATGGATCAGGAAATGATGTTTACACTTTTGTTAATACGAGGATGACAGAAATAAGGTCATTAGCTCTTAAGCACATGTTTTCAATTTTTTCTCATTATTGAGGCTATTGGGGGAAAATGTACATCAAAAGTCTTTAGAATTATTAGATATCAACTTCAGGATGCTCTAAAAATTAAGAACAACTAGCAAATTTATTATCTGAATTAAAAATTTTCAGATGGGACTTGATCCAAATGTCAATGTTTACTAACCCATGCCCTATATAGTTCTTCCGCTGTGGGTTCTGGCACTATTGCATACATGTAATTTCATTCCAATGCAGTTGCACTTGCAGTGTGTCCTCATTTTGAAATGTCAGTTGGAACTTTTCTTAAATCTATGCTAGCATCAAATTTACACTCACAGCCATCTGAAATTTGAGAAAAATATACCGAGATGGAAGCAACATTTTTAATATTTTGCTGATTGCAACACAAATTTTGTGACCTGACCTAATATTTCACTTTCATGTCTCTGAAAATAATTCTTTTCTTTGTCCCATTTTTTTAGTGGGGGCAGAAATGCAGTACCATACCCAACTCTGCATACCAAAGAAGTCATCATATAAATTTTATTTTACATATAGTTCCCCCTTAGTGACAATTCGGTGTATTTCCCAATGCAAACTTTAACTGCGTCTTGAAGCAAAATTCATTTTTTTTAAATAAATGAAATTTCCTTATGTTGCTGAGCCATAGGAATCATGCTTAGTATTGATTATTTAATATTTGTTGCTTAAATATAAGATTTAGAAACGTTCAGAATAGGAGAGAGAAGCCAGTAGCAGCGGTTCTCAACCTGTGGGCCACGACCCCTGAAAATACATCCTGCATATCAGATATTTACATTATGATTTATAACAGCAGCAAAATTACAGTTATGAAGTAGCAACGAAAATAATTTTATGGTTGGGGGTCACCACAACATGAGGAACTGTATGAAAGGGTGCGGCATTAGGAAGGTTGAGGACCACTGTAAGAGCTACATTTACCACAGAAACCCTTGCATCAGAGTAACCAGATTTCTAACACACATCTGTTGCAAACAGAAAAATAAGGAAATTCACAAAGAACGTGGTAACAAAAATGAAAGGATGTTGAGAAAAAATAATAGTATCGACGTATTTTCTTGTCTCATTATTTTCAGCTAATACTTAGGCAATCCTATCATTTACACTGAAAAAGTATCACCTCATGTAAAGCCAATTTCTTTACTTTAGTAGGGACATACTTTTGAAGAATATATTTCCTGTATTGACCAGTTATGTTGGGCTGAATTTGCCTTTAAGAAATTAGAGATGCTCAAACACATAAATTCTGCCTCATATACTACAGCCTTTTTAGGTTTGAGCAAATTATATTAAAACTAGAGGCCCAGTGCACAAAATCATGCACCAGTGGGGTCCCTAGGCCTGGCCTGCGGGGCCAGGCTAAAACCAGCTCTGCAACATCCCCAGAGGGGTCCCAGATTGCGAGAAGGTGCAGGTCAGGCCGAGGGGCCCCACTAGTGCACAATCAGGTCCAGGAGGGACGCAGGAGGTTGGTTAGCCACGGAGAAACTACGGGAGATCTCCTGGGCATGTCTGGCCCATCTTGCTCAGTCCTGATTGGCCAGATCCCAGCAGCAAGCTCACCTACCATTCAGAGCATCTGCCCCCTGGTGGTCAGTGCACATCATAGCAACTGGTTGACCAGTTGACTGTCCCCTGGTGGTCAGTGCACATCATGGCGAGTGGTTCAGCCGCCTTAGCATATCATTAGCATAGTAAGCTTTGATTGGTTGAACAGACGACTGGACAACTGGGCATTTAGCATATTAGACTTTTATTATATAGGATAGTCAAAATCTCATAACTGTCTATAAGTTTATCAGGTCTAGTAAATTTTTTTTCAAGTAATGACAAATATAGTGATAATAATAATGGCAGTTATTCATGTATATACACACATACAGATGGGAATATAGGTCACACATTTGGATGTCTCTGCTACCGTAATATCTAAAATGTGCCCAATTATCATATGTTCTGTATTTTGCATTTACTTGTGAGTGCTTTTACTTTTATTCTTTAATAACTAAGCATAGCTCTTATGCACAAGATAGGTTTAAAATTGACTGTTGACCCATAATAACTATCTCTTGAAATAATGTCTTGTGTATAGATTTGAAAATAATTGCTTTGGGCTTTGGGGACAAAATAGCTAAATAAAATGTCTAAATACTCCTTGAAAAAAGTTAGTCAAATAATGAAGTAATATTCCAAATTAACAGTTATAAAATAACATATTTGCATTTAGATGACAGAAGAGACCTGCAGAATAAGAACCAATAAAGATGCATATTCTTATTTCACTTTGGATAATAAATGGTGATTATATTTGTGCTTTCAAAATTAGGTAGGAATAAGAATGACCCTACAATCAGAATAGGCGATGCACACCACTACTTGAGAATGGTTTAATGGCTTTTAATGCAATGCTTTTGCATCTATAAAGTTGTTAATTTCTTATTATTTTTAAGAGCAGTTTCTGCAGTGAAATAGTCTGAAGGCTATTTCAAGGTTGCCTCAACATTGAAATAATAGAGCTATACTAGTACATGTTTTATATGTAACAATAGTTGTCTGTATTTATTTTCATTATTAGTAAAGCAATATGTTGATTTTAAATTTCACCTATTCATACAGAATATCCTGAACTTGTGTAGACTGGTATTTCTTGGGATGGAAAATCAAAGGACAGAAAATGGGCTGGTGAACTAAATCATCATGATAGCCTTTATAGTATGCACACCACTGTTTTGTTTTTTCCTTTCTTTAGGCGCCTTGATCATGACTAGAATTTTGTTGGTCAAGCCAAGAAAGATCACATATGACAAATTTCCCATTAATTTCTTGGGTCCTTGGACCTCATTGAATGAAAATGACATTAAACCCTGGAGAGTGCTATACCTCTGTAATAACAGAGTCTGGCCATGAGATAAGGCCTTAACATTTAGGTCTGAATAGATATTTAAAACTAAAAGAACATTATAATGCAACTTTCAATATTTTCATCTTCACATGAAGAGAAGGCTAAGAAGTTTGCACAAAATTCAAGGTGGGGCAGCAGAACCCTGTCCTGTACCTGTATCTGAAGTCTGTGATTTTCTAATGTAAAATTTCCCTTTGTTGATGACAATTTGGGTGAGATCATAATAGAAAAATCTACTATTAATTTTATATTAAAACTAGGGGCCCGGTGCACAAAGATTCGTGCACTGGGGGGTGGGGGAGTGGAAGGGGGTCCCCCAGCCTGACCTGCACCCTCTCCAATGTGGGAGCCCTCAGGGGAGCCCTCTCCAATCTGCGAGTTTCTGTCTGTCTTTGCAATCATATGAGTGAATTGTCTGAGACTCCAACCCAGTTTGGTTTGTTGCTCACAGAATAATAGAGGCTTTTTTTTTTCTTTCCTCCATTGGTGGATATTTCCTGGAAGTTTTGGGATGTCTTCCCTTTCATTTTTCCTAGACACTCTGATTTTACTTATGTCTCTCACCTTTGCTTTCCCTCCATCCCCAACCACAATAGTAACTTGCTCCAGGCTCACTTTGCTAGTGTCTAGGACAGTGGTCAGCAAACTGTGGCTCGCAAGCTACATGCGGCTCTTTAGCCCCTTGAGTGTGGCTCCTCCACAAAATACCACGTGCGAGAGTGCACGTACAGTGTGATTGAAGCTTCATGGCCCATGCGCAGAAGTCAGTTTTTGGCCTGGGTGAGTCTATTTTGAAGAAGTGGTGTTAGAAGAAGTGGGGGGTGTCGGTCGGTCGGGCGATGGGAGACGCTGGTGCAGGTGGGCCGTGGGATACGCAGCACAGGGGAGGTATGTTGTTTTGAGATATGTTTGCTGAGGTCGACCCCTTCCAACTCTCCCATCCACAGTCATTTATCTGAAACAAGTATACAAGACAAATGTGGATGGGAGAGTTGGAAAGGGTCAACCTCAGCGAACATACCTCAATCAAATTGAGGACGTTTTTAGCAAAGACCATTCCCAGAATTCCTGGTGCTCCCCATGCTCTGGGTTTTCCCAGACTGAGGGAGCCACGTCCCTCCAAGCCTCCAGCTCTCCTGCTCTGCTCTCTGTCTGGTGACCAAGGGAGCCATGTTCCCCCAAGGGAGCGACCAAGGGAGCCATGTCCCCCCAAGCTGCCATCTCTCTCACTCTGCTCTGTGTATGCAAATTACCTGCCATCTTTATCAGGTTAATTTGCATACCCACTCCTCATTGGCTGGTGGGTGTGGCTTGTGGGCATGGCTTGAGTATAGTGGAGGGACAATTAATTTGCATGTTTCTCTTTTATTATATAGGATTTTAACCTTTTATATAATGTGTCATTAAAATTACATTAGTAGGCAATAAAATAAATTAATATCTTTAAATAGATTTTCCTCCCAAAATGAACAGGACCAAGTTATAAAAGCAAGTACGATGACTAAGTACTGTGATTAATTAAAGATAAGTAATATAGATGAACATGAGTCTCAGGCTTCCTCAACTACATGAGTGTTTGATTTCCCAATATATTTAATGAATCTCTGAAATTTGCATTGATGTTCTCTACATACCTTCCGAAAGAAGTAAATGTTTTAATATTTTAAAACTAGAGGTCTGATGCACAAAATTCGTGCAAGAGTAGGCCTTCCTTCCCTCCGGAACCTGGGACCTGGGCTTCCTTTGCAGAGGGAGGCCCTGCCCATCTGTTGCAGCCCACTGGTTGGTGCCTCAGCCTCTTTCTTTGAGGTGATCATGGAGCCCCCATATTGATCGCCCTGCTGGCCAGTGGTTTGGGCCTTCCTTTGAGGGGCAACCATGGGGCAATGGCTGGGCCTCAACCAATCACATCGCATCACACTTGGCTGGCCTGGCGCCAGTGGCTGTCATAGTGAGGTCCCAGATAGTGATCTGGATGGTAGTTCTGCTGTTCGGATGTTTGGTCAATTTGCATATTACACTTTTATTATATAGGATATTTACATATCAAAAGTTTAGAATGAAAATACTGAGGCTTTATCAACTTTTCCGTTATCAACTTATTTTGTGAGAATTGACAAATTTTTATTTTCTGGATAGTATAAGTAGATTATAAAAATAACGAAAAATATGGATTAGCAGTCTTTCAGCATATTCTCATCCTCAATTAAAAAAAAAATGCTACACATCTTTGTAAATCATTTGTACTGGTTAGCAAAGAATTTCAAATACATGATAATCCAATAGGTTTGAATTATCATGGGTCTTTACTACTAAGAATAATGGAACCATATTCCTGTGCCTTTGACATTGAGGTTGATATCAAAACTCTCTTGCATCACCTAGTCCAGTAAAATAATATTAGATGATCTTATAAAAGATATAATGTAGTCAACTGCTGTGGCTCAGGTTGCATCCCTGAAACCTGAAGTATATAAACTTGGACTTCAAAATCTCTATAGAACAGAAGCAGAAGTCTCCTTTACAAAGCAATTCTTGAGTTTAAGGTTTGTTTTACACTTATATAAACCTTGGCATGTTGCATTTGTCAGAAAACTTCATAACCTAATAGTAACCTTTTGCTATCATTTATGTGGTACAATCCTGACAAATTGTTGTGCTGTTCAGCTGAACAAGATTGATGACACAGCAAACTGCCAATGCAGAGTTTAGGAGAATACACCCCATCAATGAACTTGGGGTCAATCTAAATCAGTTCGTGGGGCTGGAATGGCAGTAGTCCCTCAAGGATTTTGATTTATAGGCTGTGAAATACCAGAGACAACA
>NW_006294876.1:136172-152149 GCF_000327345.1 Myotis davidii | reverse complement strand
GGAAAAAGATAACAAAAAACTTTTCTTCCAAATTTAGTTCATGTGATTATTGGTGAGAAGGGTGGGTTGTTTTTAAAAACTTGGAAGAATAAATTAGACTATGGCAGCTTTTTCAATGTACAAAAATAAATTTTTGTTTGCAAAAGCTCTTATGAAATGGGAATGCATTTGATTTGGGTCATTTAATTAATAATGTTACATTTTATCATCATACTCCAAGTGTAGAATTTCATTTAAAGAAGATAAATGAATATAGTAGTTTCTAATGTTATTTTTCTCAATTTTACTTGTTTTTATGCATTTTTTCATAAACCTATGCTGAGTGATAATATACAAAAAGTCAATTTCAGCAGTTCTTCAATTTTTTGATCCTTTGATTTAAAAGATTTCCCCTATTTTGAGTTGAATTCTTTCTATAAAATAAAGTTATATTTGTGGAGAGGAAGAGATAAATAGGAAGAGGGTTTGTATAACAGTGAAAATATTTTATAAGATACTATAATGGTGACAATATCATTTGCCCAAATTTGTCCAAATCCATAGGATGTGCATCACCAAGGCAGACCCGCAATGTAACTATGGATTTGGGGTAATAATAATAAGTCAATAATATAGGTCCATCAATTTTAGAAAACGTACCACTCTGGAGGGGGCAATCTATGCATGTTGGGAAAAGCAGTGTATGGGAAATCTCTGTACCTTCTGCTCAATTTTGCTGTGAACCTAAACCAAAACTAGCTCTTGAAAAAAACTCTATATAGATACAGAGAACAAATTGATAATTTCCAGATGAGAGCAGAGTTATGGGGAGGGTAAAAGGTGAAAGAGATTAAAGCAAAACAAATTTCCAGTTATTAAAATAGTCATGAGCTTGGGAAGTACAGCATAGGGAATATAGTCAATAATATTGTAATAACTATGTATGTATGCTAGACTTATGAGAGTGATCATTTCATAAAGTAAATAAATGTCTAATTACTATATTGTATACATGAAAATAATATTGTATGTAAATCATAATTGAAAAATACATTTAAAAAACTATTTTAAAAGATAGAGTATTGAATCTAAACCCCATATCTCATAATGTGATGTTATTTAGAAATAGGGTTTTTATAGAGGTAATTCAGTTAAAATGAGGTCATGAGGGATATTCCTAGTACAATCTGGTTAATGTCTTTATAAAAAAATAAAATGATAAATGAATGCAAAGAAAGATTCATACTGAGGAAAGACAATGTTCAGACACGGGGGAAACACCATCTTGTCAGACTGGGAAGGCCTGCAGCTAACAGAAGATAGGAGAAAATCAAAACAATTTTTTCTTCCCAGCCCTCAGAAGGAACTAACCCTGCCCTGGCTGGATTTTTTATCAGCCCATGCACCGAAGGGTCACTGGTTTGATTCCTGCCCCAGTTGGTGTGAGTGTGAGATGCATGCAGGGGGCAACCAATCAACATGTCTCTCTTACATCAATGTTTCTCTCTCCCTCAATCTCTCTCTCTCTCTTTCTCTCCATCCCTTTTACTCCCTCAAAAAAAAAATAAATGGAAAATTCATGTCTGTTAATCCTGAAATGAGTATTAACAAAAACAAAATTAAAAAAAAAGAACTAACCCTGCCAAAACCTTGATTTTGGACTTATAGCCTCCAGAAATGTGGGACAATAAATTTATGTCGTTTTAGGCATCCAACCTTTGGTACTTCATGCAGAATTTCTAGGAAACTTATAGACCTCATTTCTCAGGATTTGGTAAATAAGTCAATTGCTTTTAATCAAATTTCCAACAAATAGAATTATAAAGCAATTAATGAACCAAAAAGGTCATTGCACACAATATTTAAACAAGGATTTAAAGTGGGTGCCCAATGAGCACTTAGAAATGGAATTGTCCAATTAGAGGCTGCTCCAGTTTTGGGTGGGAATTTAAGGGAAAGAACAGACTTACTGAGAGCGGAAAGCAATAATGTATATAAGGGTTAATTAAGCTTAACTTAGAGAGGAAAGCCCTTATTGGTCATGAATATCTTAGAGTGAAGAACAGATTCCTGTAATCTGGATACTGGTCCCTTTCATTAAAGTTCATAGACTTAAGGTGTCCTAAATATAATTATGATAAATAAAGAGTATAGATGTTTAGAGATAGAGATAGAGATAGAGGTAGAGATAGAGATAGAGATGATAGAGATTTAATCTGCCACAATAATGCAATGAGCCTGGCATTCGGCAGTTACAAATATCACAACTAGATTGTTTTAATATATGGGCAAGAAAATAAATATGACTAAAAGAGAATAAAAGTTTATAAATAACAACCCAGCGATTTGATGAAAAATACAGATCAATGAATATTGAATAGACACCATGACCATTACTATTCTCATTCCTAGTGGTACAGGATAGGAGAGGGGCCAATCTCCCCTGGTTGCAAGTGGAAGTGGGGTCCTTGGGGTACTGGTGGAATGAGGATTTTTGGAGATCCCTAGGGGAGGATGAGGTAGAGTAGAAAGCTTTATTTCCATGCAATTATATTCCTTGGTTTCCAAAGTCCCATTTCTCTTAGTCCAGTCAGGGAAGAAGTGTAGCTGGGGCCTCAGTTGAGCTAAAATTAGAGCCAATGTCCAGAGTTTCCTTTCCATGTGGGAGCTGGGCCCAGTCCAGCATCAGGCTAGCTTTGCTTGTGTTTCCTGCTGCTATCAATTACTCCATTGCGTTGCTAGAGATTTCTTAAAATAATCAGGGTGTCCCCCCAAAATGTATACACACACTTTGAATAACTATAAAGGCAGTGCTTATTAAAATACATTTCATTTTCAAAACTGAGCTATCAACTGTTAAAGTGTGTATACATTTTGGGAGACACCCTGTACTTTCTCAATCTTAAAAAGAAAACGCAGAGAAATACGTATTATTTTTTCCTGCTAATGTGATGATGAAAACATTTGGTCCTGAAGGTTTCTGGACGGGAACTTCTGTCCATGAGTAAAGCCAGACGGGGAGACATGGCCAGCACATGGAAGAACATGCAGACAGGACAGTAGGAGAGAAACAGGATCGGAACACAGATAGGCTCTGACCAAGAAGTATCCCTAAACTCCCTCCTTTATGGGTTAATAAAGTTCTTTACTGTTAAAGCGTTTTTCAGTGGCGTTTCTGTAACTTGCCCCTGAAAGCATGCTAACAAATAGAACTATTTCTTTTTTTTTTAATATATTTTATTGATTTTTTTACAGAGAGGAAGGGAGAGAGATGGTTAGAAACATCAATGAGAGAGAAACATCGATCAGCTGCCTCCTGCACATCTCCTACTGGAGATGTGCCCGCAACCCAGGTACATGCCCTTGACCGGAATCGAACCTGGGACCTTTCAGTCCGCAGGCCGACGCTCTATCCACTGAGCCAAACCGGTTTCGGCTAGAACTATTTCAATTTTACGCAGGAGCAAAGCAAATTCAAATGGTGGGTTCATGATCATAATGCTAAAGTCGGTCTATTGTCTTTCATTCCAGTCTCCATGGCTCACTACATACTCTTCATTCCTTTCTAAAAAGATCTAAAAGGCGTCTTGAATTTAACACTGAGACATTGAGGTTTATTATGATTTGGTGCCCCCATGGCTTTTGAGGAAAACAATGCTTGACAAAATAAGCTTTTATTGTTGCCTTTCCTGGAAACCTGGTAATATAAGAACAGAGAAGAGAGAGAAACTACCATATATTTCTGAAGAGTATAGAGATATTTTGAAAAAAAGATAAAGTCCCAACCTATTATGATTTTTTTAAAAAACTTCAATTTTGCCACATGAATTAATGACGAATATAACTGAGTAATCATTTGGTTTTGAATATACCAGGTAAAACCAACCCAACACGAAGTTTTTAAAAAAGCTAGTGTAAAATACAATATGGTACCGTGGTTTAATGGAACATTTGAATTTTCTTTGTAGACTTTCCTGAATTTCTTTATCTTATTTTTTAAACTACACATTAACCACATGGTCTAATGGCAAATAGAAAAATTATTTAGACTATTTGTGGAAGGAAAACTTGAAAAATGATCTCACACATTTTCTTCTCAGTTTGGTTCTTATCCCAGTTATTGAAATAAACCTATATAAATATTTCTTCTATCTTAACCTACATATTAATAGTTGCTCTTTTTCTAATATTAATAACTAGCTTCTTCAATATAATTGTTTCTAGTGTTTTCAAGATCAACAAATCAAATGCCAAGAAAATTAACGCATTGTAGTTTTCAATTGTTGCATTTTGATTCAAAGTAAATCTTTCATGCTAACATTTGGGATAAGTGCTATTTACATAGAAAAGTGTTAAAGTGAAAACCGCAGAGGAGTATCTCATTTCAATCTGCTCCTTCTTTTTAAAATTATCAAGAATTTGGCACAAGCAATACAGAGAATTACCACTATGTCTGCCATTATATTACTTTATGGCAATATTATTGTTATTATAAAACTTCCCTAGAGCTGAGCAGTGGCCAAATATCCAGAGTTGGATCCTAAGTACTTGGTATAATAAAACTTTGCTTCCTGTAAAATATTTTATTTTATTATCATTTTAAAAAGTTAGTTCAGCCCAGCGTGGCTCAGCAGTTGAGCATCAACCCAGGAACCAGGAGGTCACTGGTTCGATTCCTGGTCAGGGCACATGCCTGGTTATTGGCTCAAGCCCCCGGAGGGGGCATGAGGGGGCAACTGCTTGATTATCTTCTCTCATCAGTGATGTTTTTATCTCTCTCCCTCTCCCTTCCTCTCTCTGAAATTAATAAAAACATATTTTAAAAAAGTTAGTTCAGTTTTGCCACACTACTTGGTACTAGTTTCATCATGACTTGCAGTAGTTAATAATCAGCAAAATATATTATTTTCCTAATGTTCCTTTGAATATTTACACAAAATGACCTTGATAGTGTCAAAGTTTTTATAACTTGCCCTGACCCGTTGGGCTCTGTGAATAGAGTGTCGGCCTGTGGACTGAAATGTCCCAGGTTCGATTCCGGACAAGGGCATGTACCTTCGTTGTGGGCACATCCCCAGTGGGAGGTGTGCAGGAGGCAGCTGATTGATGTTTTTCTCTCATCAATGTTTCTAACTCTCTATCCCTCTCCCTTCCTCTCTGTAAAAAATCAATAAAATATATATTTTTTTAAAAAGTTTTTAAACCTGATGAATAATAATCCTTTAAAATATATACTTAAAATATTTGTATTATCAATAGATTAAATGCAATCCTTAGATACAATTATACCTGTTGGTGAAATTAGGTGATTGTGGCAATTTGTAAAGGTCTATAAATGAAAACAGAAAATAAAAAAACAATTAATGGATCTGTAATAAAAAGGTACAAACATGTTGACTTCATTTAGATCTCCAAAAATGCATGCAGACCAAAAATGAATGAATTTCTCTTTAAAACTCATGAACCTGTGCTATGGTGCCAATTCTAAAATGAAAAACTGAAAGATATTCATGACCTTCAATAATTCAGGAATCATAATATAAATGCAAAGATGAAGGTGAAATGACTTTTTAAAAGTTAGGTTATAATATGCAAAAAGCATGTAAAGTAAGAACTTCAATATGACTATTTAAAATAATACAGCTTAACTAATAATCTCTGAGAGATATTTTCCCTTAATTCTGGATCTCCTGGGTTTTTGTAATTACTAATTTACTTGAGATATTAGACTACCAGTGATTTCTTTATTCATTTATTAAGTGTTTCGTTAGATTCATCTTATAAGTCAGTAGCAATCCCCTATTTTGTAATTTATAAGGCTTATACATTGTTTGTTTTTGCTTAAAATGAAGACAGAGGGTGATTCTTTTTTTTAAAAAAAAGTAAAACTGTTCAATAGAAATAACATTCAAGTGTCACAGTATCTTCAGATTAGGCATAGCCAGAGCTGAAGTTTCAATGATTATAGGAAAGGATACGTCAAATCAAGGGGCTTTGTTTTGCTGCCAAACCATGCAATTTTGGAACTATAGTTAAAGAAGGATATTGATTCTTTCTGCTACTACACTTGATTGAAATACTGGTAAGGGATTTCATTATTAAGCTGGTGGCATTTTTCAGCACATTTCTGCAAGGTGCTGCATCCATGTAAAATAACACAGAAAGATGTCACCGGGGCATAAAGAATATAGCAATGTTCAGATCACTGAAAAACATGTTGCCCATCTTCCCTTGTATTGTAGATTGTTACTCTCCATGACTCCACTGGCTGCAAAATAAGCTTTCCCCTATAGTGGAAAAAATAATGATCCATTTGAAACTGACACACAATTATTTTCCTTGTCGTTTTACAGACTTCGGAATTTGTATTTTGCTGAACCAGGAAAATATACCAAAAGGCATTATCATTGCAGAATAAATGAAGGGAAAAATCTTAAAACATTTTAGCTGAGATTGTGAGTTGGCAAAAATGGCCTATAAATAAAACATTTTGAATTTTGAAATGTTTATATATTTCAGAATATATGTTTATATGTTTTTAATATATCTCTAAGTATGTTTTTAAATGTTTGAGCATGTAATAAATGATTTACATATTTCCACACCATTATTGAAGGTAAATGGTGCTCTCTGTTTAACACTTTGAATAAGCATGGAAGCATCTATGTTTTCTTTCCAGGTCCACCTTATCTCCGACCTCCTCCACAGATACTTTCTTTCAATTCTTTATAATTAATTATTTTTATTTTGCTTTCTGTATTAGGCAAATAGCATATAACTTAAATTATTCTTGGCCCTCCTCAATGCATCAGATAGATTCTTTATATGAGTCCACATGTGTGAAAGAAAAATATTAATAATTATGACATTAAAATGGAAAGAATGACTAATGTAATATGTTCACAAATGCTAAATATAATTGAGATTGCATTCACTGTGGGAAAATTCTTAAATGAGATTCAATATTAATATATAAATAATATCATTTTAAATTTAATTTATTGACTACCAACTTAAACCTGTAAATTTTTTATTGTGATAAAAAATACATAATATACATAATACTATGCTCCCCCTTGAAACTGACAAAACAATACTATTTTCCCATGAAGTTCTAAGTAGTAACCCAGTAAATGTTTCATGCTCTCACTTGAGATTGAGAGATCTTTAGACTAGCAGTAAGCAAGCTGAGATGTAAATTGAGTATTATAAGAACTATAACTCAGTGTGGAATCTGTTTAGTCAGTACCAGATTGTGTAATGTGTCTCCAGTTTAGCTACAAGAAAGGACAAGTTGGTAAATATTCACCAGAAGGAAGTAACTTTTGTGACTTATACTGTATTTATTTTTAAAATACCAGAACAGGAGAATATAAAGACAATAGGATCAGATCTTCACAGAACTGTAATATTAAAGTTATCAGTCATAAACTTTAATTAACTTTGCCTAATATGTTCAAAAATCATTAAAAGAATGTAGAAGTTTACCACAAAACTATAATCTATTCAAAGAAACTAAATGGAATCCTTGAACTAAAAAAATAAAGTAATCCAAATTGAGAGAATTGATTATTTAATGGACTGGGGGGGGGAGGAGAGAAACAATGAACTGGGAAAATAGATCAATTGAAAATATATAGGGTGATCAAGAAAATGTCATCAATGAGTGATAAACAATACTCCTCATATGCTTCCTTTTAAGTTTTCTGGATTGCTTTTAAATAACTATCATTTAACATATATTTAAGATTATTTTGTCTAAATATAAAAGTTACTGTTTTAATTTTATTGAAAATGTATTTAGCTTATACTATGTTAAATTGGGGAAATAGGTTTTTATGATAGTAAGTTTTATATTTCTTGATATTGCGGAGTTACTTTTCACTTATTCTGATAAAATTTTATATTCTACCATTAAATTATATAATTTCTTTACATGGATTCTCTTCCAACTTGTTATCTATAACTCCATTTTATTTATTTCTACACTAGAGGCCCAGTGCATGAAAATTTGTGCACTCGGGGGCGGGGGGGGAGCTCAGCCCGGCCTGCATCCTCTCACAACCTGGGACCCCTCAGATCGGGTCCCTAGGCCTGGCCTGAGATCAGGGTCTATGGGGGCTTTCCTTCCCCTGGCTGCAGGCAGCTGGCCCCACCCCTGCCACTGCCACTGCTTGCCATCTGTGCAGCACTGCCCCCGCTCCCCTGCCACCAGTGGCCTCCCACTGCAGGCGACAGGCTGGGGTGTGACAGCTTGGCTGGCTTGGGCCACCCTCTTTCTTTGCTGGGGGGCAGGGCCAGCCCTGCGAGGGGCACTCTCTGCCTACCTGATTGCCCCTAACTGCTGGCCTGCCTACCTGATCACCCCTAACCACAATGCCTGCCTGCCTGATTGCCCCTAACTGCTTGCTTGGGGGTGAAGCCAGCCCAGCGAGGGGCCATCTGCCTACCCGATCTCCCCTAACTGCTGGCCTGCCTACCTGATTGCCCCTAAACACTTACCTGCCTACCTGATCACCCCTAACCACTCTGCCTGCCTGTCTAATTGCCCCTAACTGCTTGCTTGGGGCGGGGCAAGCCCATGAGGGGCCATGGTGGTCTGGTTTCTGGTTGCTTTGGTCATGACGCCTCTGGCCTTTTATTATATAGGATTAAAGAAGATGGGATATATTTCCCATTTTCATTTTTAGGTAGAATTAGAATAGAGATTAAAATTTTTTAATACAATTGACCCATTATATTTTTCTAAGCTTATAAAAGTGTTTTAGTGGATCCGCATAATAAATATCTTCAGCAAAATATAACATTTTGAATAATTTTAAAATTTTTATTAAGTAATTTATTTTATGATTCCAATCAGGAAACTCTGAAGAATGTGCTACCCAGTAATGAGACTAACAGGTAATCCCTTGTACAGTTTCTCATTTTAATTTTAATAATTTTAGAGTGTACAGCTGTTTAACTGAGAGAAAATTAAATAGCATTTATTGCATAAGGCAGAGGTACTTGTTATCCTATAAAAACTACTAATGATTTATAAAAGTACACTTTTAATTCTTAAAATTATTAAGCACAAATATTAATGTTGGCTAACCTTATTTTAATTTTTTCCAAGTCTAAAATTCCTTACTATGTTTATTCTTTCTCTTCAAAAGATGCAATATTCTAGCTTTGGAATGCTAGAGTCAAAAATAATTTCAAAGCCGAAACCGGTTTGTCTCAGTGGCTAGAGCATCGGCCTGCGGACTGAAGGGTCCCGGGTTCGATTCTGGTCAGGGGCATGTACCTGGGTTGCGGGCACATCCCCAGTAGGAGATGTGCAGGAGGCAGCTGATCGATGTTTCTCTCTCATCGATGTTTCTGACTCTCTATCTCTCTCCCTTCCTCTCTGTAAAAAATATTTAAAAAAAATAATTTCAAAGATAATAAGGCAACATAATGTATAGTTTGTAGCTAGAGCTATAGTTTACCAAACATTTACAGTGAAGCACAAAATGCAATCAGCATTGACACACTTGGAAAGATGTTCATATTTTGCTAAATGTTTCAGTCTTATCCAGATGTGTGGCAGCTCTAAAGAAAACAAAATACTCTATGAATAAACATAATCTCAATTACACCAAAATGACATTTTTCCTCTGATTTTCCATTTTTTAAAGAGAAAGTATAATCACTGGTTGGATGATAATAGCAATTAACAATCCTGATTTCTAAGAAACTATGACAGTGTATTTATTAGTCATTTCAGTGCCCGTGCCATTTTAACAAAGTCTGAATTAGGTGACAGCAAAGTTTTAACAGTGTGCCTCTTGATATGACCCAAAATATGGATAACAATCTACTTCGGGCTTTTGCACTTCTGATAAGAAGGTACTCTTTTAAAATTAATTTTAAGTTATTTTCAGGAAGGGATTATTACCAACCATTTTTATTTTCCTATCGACATAAATCACATATCTACTTGGAAGTACTATTAACCTTGTTTAAACAACATTTTTCTAATGTCAGGGAAAATTACAGTTCATAGGAAATTAAAATACATAAATAGAGCCAGCTGGATATCTATTTTAATCTCCTTTCCTAACACCTGTATAACTGTGTTTACAAAAGAATTTCCTCCTGGGAGTTTATTCTTTGTTGCCATTGTGTATGCTGATTTTAGTAAACACTGTTTCCTCACATGTTACATGCTGAGTTTTACTTAGGTGTTCATGTCAGAACATAATTTTATAGCATTTAAAATTAGCCCTCGGTTCTGTACACCTGGCCTGCATTTTCAGATCCCCTTTTCCAAGTGTTTTCAAAGATACTTAATACACTAATGTGCATCGTATTCCTCTCATACCACTACAAATAGTTACATTGAGCAAAAAAAATGTGTGTGCCTATCTGTCCCTTACTTGTTAGTATGGATTTTATGCTGTGCTTTAATACATTTAGAAATAATCACTTATTTAATTATAATTCTAATCAAGTGAGTAAATATAAATAATGTTTATACGATTGTGACTATTTATATAAACCTGAGTATTTTTCTGCCTGTAATATGGTTTGTGTCATTAAAGAATAAAATTCCAGATATCTGCAGCCATTAAGAATTGTTGACAAGGCGATTGAGGAAGGACTCAGAGATAAACATTTTGGGTTACGGGAAAGACACTCATTTAATAAACCTGCTGGTAGTTGACACACCTTCCGGAGCACCAGCAGATTAAAATTTTAAAAATAAATAAATCTCCCAGCAGATCCAGGCTCCTGCCACAAACCAACTCGAAATGAGCATATGAGACCCAGCTCATTTCCACTGTTGTTAGGACCCATAAAGCATCAAACTAGGAAAATCATAAACTAAAACCATGGAAATACACGTCATAATGACTGTTATGAGTGTGGAATTTTAATCAATGAAAACAAGACTGAGAAGTTCCTGCAGTTCATAAACCAGTGGCCCGACGGACAAAACAGCAGAGCTGGTTGCAATGTAAGGCACAAATGAGGATCACAGAAGGATAGACAACGAGCCGATATGACGAGATGACCACCAAAGCTGATAACGTTTTACATCAGTCTCTTAAACTGAAAGACCTACGTAGAAGTTAGTAAAACAGAAAACAAACACAGCAGCCTTAAAATTCCGGCAGCACACAAAACCAGTCTAGTCATGCAACCACAGCTCAATTGAGCTTATTTTGCAAGACAACTTGACCTGGGTTAATTCTTGTTTATGCCTCTGGAAATCATTAAAGAAAATTAAGTTGCTTCCCAGAAGTGATTTGAAGTAACTACTAACCAATTCCCCATGATTTAAGAAAATACTAAAATTATAACCAATTACTATGAAGAATAAACTCTCACTGCCTCCTCATAAGCGGATTTAGAACAAGACACTCCTGCACATCAGCCCAGGTTTTGGTTTGCGTGCTCCTGGTGTTGGCATGTGCACGATAGAATTTCACTCATTACTACACGGGTGATTCATTGGACTGACTTTTGTCATTTCCAAATGTTTGATGAAGTAAACGTGATAACTATGCTGGAATGATAACTCAAGACACCGAATATTTGCTCTGCTTCATCTTGAAGCCCCTGTACTGTGATCCCCAAGGCCTTACCTTCTTCCCTGACTTCTAAGGGGCTTTTCAGCAAAATCAATGGACTGGAGGCTTCAGCAGAGAGTGTGGTGTCGTCACTCGCTGGGGTTCGGCAAAAGGAAATGCGGTGTCTTCCTCGCCTTGGACGGTGATGTGCTGAGCTGCGGGCCTGGGGGCCAGAAGACCCGTAAGTTAAAACACGTGTGGGACTCGTGCAGCAATAGGACTACCTAAGGCAGTGGTTCTCAACCTTGGCTGCACATTAGAATCACCTGGGAATCTTTATTAAAATCCTGACTTCTGGGCCACAACATTAGTAACAAAGAAACAGAATTTCTGGAGGATGAGGCCCAGAAGTCAGGATTTTAAAAAAATATTCCCAGGTGATTCCAATGTGCAGCCAAGGTTGAGAACCACTGATCTAACGTATGGGACAGCTGCAAATGCAGCACCTGGATCTCATTGGGGTTGAGAATGCATCTTGCATTTCTCTTGATAATCAATTTAATTGGACTCTACAGACACAAATTTGATGAATTTTCAGAAACTAGTAGAATCAAAATTAGAACAAAGGAGGATGGAAGGCAGGGCCCTCGGGAAAGCAGTGAAAATGGGAAACGGTTTGTGAGGAATTTCACAAACCATTGAAATTAGCAGAAAGGAGAGATAATATTATAAACCACCTGTGACTAGAATAACAGGAAGAGGAAAAGTTAAGAACACCTTCCAACAAAAAGCACCAGTTCTTTGCTCCTTAACTAGTAAGTTTCTTTTGATCTTACAGGTTGTGGAATAGAACACACATCAGCACAAAAACAAAATCCTGCATGTGTCTAAAAACTGTCTCAACAAACTCTTCCAAAGTAATAGCTTCAATCAGAAGTCTAGAACCCAGATTGAGCATCCCAGAAACTCAAAGCCTTAGAAAATGCCTTTTGAAACTAATTATATTTCTGTGTTGCTGTGTCATGTGTCCATTCAGTACAGACAAGAATTCTTGTGAAGCCATTGTCAAATTGTTTTTTAAGAAATGTACTGAAACGTGTATCTTTTTAGTCTTCTCTGTTTTTGCAGTAGGTGATTGCAGTGCTCTTCAAAACTGACAATTTGCCTGAAATACTTTCAAATATCCTCTTGAAAAGTAATTCAGACTCACATATCATTGGCCTAAAGGATTTATAAAAGCAACATGTGTGACTGCATTTTGAAAGGAGAACACACACATACACACAGGAGGTAGATGAAGGATCACTCCTTCAACTGAGATATTCATTTCCCATACCTTAATAAAGAAATTAATGTGGCAACTTTGTACAGATGAGCCCAAAGAAAGAAAACTTAGACAAAGAAACATTTATTTTATTTGGAGATTGAACTTTAAGTTTTATACAGCTATCTCTGTTTTGGTTCCCAAAGCCTCAGCCCATGGCCGAATTTATTCTTCTCTCTTTTTTCTCCCAAGTGAGTATTTATCAACCCTGGGGGCAAATCAGAATGATCTAACACAGGGGTCCTCAAACTTTTTAAACAGGGGGCCAGTTCACTGTCCCTCAGACCATTGGAGGGCCAGACTATAGTTTAAAAAAAAAAACCCACGAACAAATTCCTATGCACACTGCACATATCTTATTTTGAAGTAAAAAAACAAAACGGGAACAAATACAATATTGTATTTGCATGTGGCCTGCGGGCCATAGTTTGAGGATCCCTGAATAACAGATAGATTCTAACTCATCTTGAAACAGACAATCCTCAGATCCCACTCTTAGGTAATATTCATATATATATATATATATATATATATATGCATATACAGGTAAGTTTGTAAGTATAGTACACACAGATATATATATATACCAATATGGTGTTAATTAACATTTTATATTAAATAATTCTCCTAATATTCTCTATATACATATTTATAATTTGTTTATATATACAAATATATATCTATATAAAATATGCATGCCCATAGTATGTGTATGTGTATTACATACATACATACATATTCACACACATATATGGTGGACTCACTGCTAGGATTCAAAACCCCTCACTACATATTAAATCTCGGGAAAGTTACTCAAATTCTCTATGCCTTCGTTTTCCCATTTGTAAAGGGAATTATTCTCAAATGTGAGGAGAGGCAGAGTTTGACACCCTAGCGTATTTGGCGGGGGGGTGGGGGGGGGGTAGTGGTTATTTTAAGGGGGTTATTTTAAAAGAAATCAGTCCCAGCAAGAAACTTTGACCTTCTCACACTGCTTACAATAATTTAGGTAGAGAACATGCTCCAAGAAAGGAGCTATATAGTTTAATATCAACTGGTGTGGCAGCCTGGGAGAAACCTGGCAATGCCTGTGTGATCAAAGTTCTCTCGATGTCCCAGTGTTAAAGATGGCCTAGCAAGCATTTATTTAAAAACATCTGGTTTCCTGTCTCCAAGTGAACTGCCTTTGTGGGGGAGAAACAAACCTTCCTCTCCACCCTCAAGGTTTTTCTGGCTGGTCTAATAATCATGAGGCAGATTAGCAAGAAAAAGTAATTAAATTTGAATCATACATATGTATGGGAACCCTGCATACAGGAGAGAGTCGGAGATGCCATGGCTGGAGAGGTTCGGAGGTAGAAAGGGGGATGGAATGTGTAAGACATCAGAGTTAGGGGTGGGGTATGTGCCCCAGGGGGCTTCAAAGAGTCACTGCAGGATGATAAGAGCAGACCTTTAGTAAACAGAAGTTGGTCCTGCCCTAGAGATAACTCAAAAAGGTCATGTCTGATAATCTCTTTATTATGCAGGAAGCCCCTAAGGTAACTTAATTTTTCTAGGTAAAGAGAGAGGCAGAGGTTTCTCTTGAACCTGAAGCTAACATTGCCTAGAGTTCAAAGTAATCTGCATACACCAAGGCGCATCCTGGGGTGTCTCCTTCTGAACGCCCACACATTTCTGCCCTTTGAGTTTTCAACCATCACCTCTGTCCTTAGGTCAAGATGAGGGCATGAAAGCCTTAACTGTCTGACCTGTGCTCAGGCCCCGTGTTCTTATGGACTCCCCTAGGTAAATACATAGTAAATGTGGGCATTTTCCCCTGTTTATCTCTTATGTTTATTTGATTATTAGTCTAGCCAGTAGATTTTAAAAGTGGTAGGAGGAAAATATTTTTTTTTATTTTTGTAGGCAGTTAAACTTAAATTATATAAACCATATCAAATTACTTAGAACTGTGTCTGACACTTAGTAAGTTGTGAACAAGTGTTAACTCATAGGACTCATTTAATCTTCCATCTACCCCCATGAACTATGACCTTCATAAAGTCCAGAGGCAAGTTTGCTGTGCTCGCTGTTAGATCCCTAACGCCCTGTGCAGGGGTTACATGCAACATGTTTCCCATATATATGGTTGCACTGAATAATGATAAAGAAATAGAACAGTCTGGCCTTTTATAATTGGACTGTAAATACTAATTGAGATTAGTCCTGAAAGTAATTTTGAAGAAAGAGTTCAGGGTTGCCGGTTAGAAGTAGACATCTTCTACAGAGAAATACTCTGGGGGGTCAGACATAGCAACTATATTTAAAAAACCAAATCAAACCAAAAAACAACACGTTTTTTATTTTCAATCCAGCTCCAGTAGACACACTGGCAAAAACAGCAAAGACTTAAGTAGAAAAAAAAGAACTGAATTAATAAAGGAAAGGCTATACATTTAAAACAAACACTGCAGCCCTAACCGGTTTGGCTCAGTGGATAGAGTGTCGGCCTACAGACTGAAAGGTCCCAGGTTTGATTCTGGTCAAGGGCATGTACCTTGGTTGCTGGCACATCCCCAGTAGGGAGTGTGCAGGAGGCCGCTGATGATGTTTCTAACTCTCTAGCCCTCTCTCTTCCTCTCTGTAAAAAAAATCAATAAAATACATTTTTTTAAAAAAACAAATAAATGCTGCAATGTGCACACTGTATGCACAAAAGCAGTAAGGTTGGGATGAAGGAAGGGTATGACTGGTGGTACTGAGTCAGCAGCCAAAAGCAGCTGGAAGACTTGGCAAATGCCCACTTAACTAGTAGCTTCCCTGCTGACCCCCTCAAGGCAAGTTCCTTCTAAGTTCTTCCATACTATTTTTGAAGGCTAGGATGTATAACCATTTTGAGTTTCTTTTATTATTTTTATTTTAAAATTATTTTTAGAGAGAGACAGGAATAGAGAGATAGAAACATCCTTGAGAGAGAAACATCATTGATCAACTGCCTACTGCACACCCCCTGCATAGAGATTGAGCCTGCAATCCAGGCATGTGTCCGGACCAGGAATTGAACCCATGACCTCATGGTTCATCTGTGGATGCTCAACCACTGAGCAACACTGGCCAGGGTTTTTTTTTTTTTCTTAGTATGATGATTTAGGAGA
>NW_006294876.1:123670-135216 GCF_000327345.1 Myotis davidii | reverse complement strand
CACAGAACTTAGAAGACAGAACCTACACAGAACCTAGAGACAGAAGAACTTCGCTGGAGAGAACATGGCAAAAGATCCTGGACAGAACCTGGCTACAGAACTTGGTTGGAGAACCTAGACAGAACCTGGCTGAAGAACCCAGCTACAGAACCTGGCTGACGAACCCGGCTATAGAACCTGGCGACCGAACCTGGCTGGAGAACCTAAACCGAACCTGGCTGGAGAACCTGGAGAACGTGGCTGGAGAACCTAGCAAGAGAACATGGACACAGAACTTGGCTGGAGATCGTGGCTAGAGATCCTGGCAAGGCTGCTGATCAACTGAACGGTGTCTCCATGTCATTCCTTCTTCGCCGACTCCGTCCACACCTTTGGGGACCCCTGGACCTGCTGGGGTTGGACCCCAGCATACCAAAGTATATAATGCACTAAAATTAATACTTGCTTTGTTGTTGTTAACCTTGGATCACCTATAGATATTTTACCAGTGGGTGGGAAGAGGTTCTAATCCACACTTGTTGTTCATAGGAATGGTCTTGGGCTATCCTGAGAAAAATAACTTTCTGAGACTTGCACAGGAGGGTGAGATATTGTAGAAAGCTTTATTTCTGTGGAATTACATCTTGAATGCCCAAGGTTCCATTTCCCTTTGTACACCCTCCAGGAAGAAGTGTGGCTGTGACTTCAGTAGGACTAGCATCAAAGCCAGTGACCAGATTTTCCGGTCCATTTTGGAGCAATCCAATCCGGCATCCAGCTAGCTTAGTTTGTGTTCCTAGCTACAACCCATCCGTCCATTGCATCTGGGGTCCTCATGGCTATGGGCCATGTGGTTATGGAGGAATATGGGCAAGAGCAAAGCCAAAATAATGGGAGAGCCAACAGTGAACCAAGAACCAAGAGAGAGAGAGAGAGAGAGAGAGAGAGAGAGAGAGAGAGAGAGAGAGATAATTCCTTTGTTTGGGGGATTATATATCCACAAATTTTGTGGGCTTGCAGTGACCCTGCCTACTCTGACCAATGATCTCTGTTCCAATGTTTGATTGACTACGAGCACCTTCCCTATGTCACCCCAACTTCACTGCACACATGTCTATCTCTTCTTTGTTGGACCCTATACACACAATGATTCTGCAGGGAATGGGTCAGTGGTTCCAGGGGAAAGTGCAGCTTCCCAGTGAAGCTGCTCAAATGACATCCCTAGAATGTCTGGCCGCCCATTTGCTCCTTTCCTATTATTAATAACTAGCTAATTACAATGGTAAAAGGTAAATAGTTTAATCAGAGCTTCCACTTACGAAAATCTACCAAATCACAGAATGTGTGCTTTTAACCACTCGGCTCATGCTTTCATGATTACTCCATTTTACACTTTTGAAAACATCCAATATTTTTCAAACATTACTTCAAAGACCCTTAGGATTTTGTGTATGGAATACGAAGACCCATTACCTTCCCTAATATTTATATCAACTTCTCATCCAAGGTAATGGTGGAATAACAAAAAAGAGTTGAAAAGCATAAATACTGAAAATGTATTTGTACTTTCCTCTAATGAAATCTATTATTCATAGCAGAACAAACAAACAAAGATGTTTAAGGAAAATGATGTTCCTTGGAATAAAAGCCTCAATTGCATGCAGATTAGCCCTCTGATTATCTTAGTACTTTGATGTTGATGGAGTGCTGGGCAGGCCACCGCAAGATGTGACACTTCGGCATATTAATTATTTTGTATTAAAGTTACTTGGAAAACGGCTTGTGCAAGGAGCATACTCTGACCCTCCTTTCTGTCCCCCTGAAGGCAGGAAATAAAACTTTCATGAGAAAGGTAACCTCCCCAAACCCAGAGGTAGTGAGACACCCTTGTTGCCAGAGATAGGGAATTCCGGGCAGACAGGCTGGGTCAATAGGCGCTGCCTAGTTCCTTCACTAATTAGTCACCATGACTAAGTTTCTTTGTCCTGTCAGTTCTTCACAATGTATTGTTCTTTGTCTAACATGTATAAAAGCTGTCTGCTTTTGTCACTTTCACGTCTCATATTTCTATGGGCTTCTACACATACAAAATTAACATTTGTTTTCTCCTGTTAATCTGTCTTATGTCAATTTAATGACTAGAATATCCAAAAGAATGAAGAGGGATAAGTGGAAATTTTTTCCCTACCTGACAGTGCCTCATAATTAAGGAGAAAAGCCCTGGCTGGTTTTGCTCAGTGGATAGAGCATCGGCCTGCAGACTGGAGGGTCCCAGGTTCGATTCCGGTCAAGGGCATGTACCTTGGTTGCGGGCACATCCCCAGTTGGGGGTGTGCAGGAGGCAGCTGATCGATGTTTTTCTCTCATTGATGTTTTGGCTCTCTATCCCTCTCCCTTCCTCTCTGTAAAAAATCAATAAAATGTATTTTTTTTTAAATAAAGTATCTTTAAAATAATAATAATAATAATAATAATTAAGGAGAAAAGATTCCTGTTTATATTAATTAGTCATTAGCAATTGGATTCGGTAAGCCTTTTTCTTCTTCTTTTTTTTTAATCTTTTTTTTTAGTCATTGCTTTCAACTGTTCACATACCAGGAAAAAAGGTTAATTTTTGAGTGAGAATATAACTACACAAGTCAAGTATCTATATTAATAAAAGGGTAATATGCTAATTAGACCAGATATCCATCTGGACAAAGCCACGGTGGCAGGGGCCGAGGCAGAGGAGGTTAGGGGTGACCAGGCTGGCTGGAAGAGCAGTTAGGGGTGACCAGGCCGGCAGGCAGAGGTGATTAGGGGCGATCAGGCAGGCAGTCAGAGTGGATAGGGGGATCAGGCAGGCAGGCAGGTGAGCAGCTTAGAGCCAGAGGTCCTGGATTGTGAGAGGGATGTCTGACTGCCTGTGTATCGGGCTTAAACCGGCAGTCAGACATCCCCTGAGGGGGTCCCGGACTGGAGAGGATGCAGGACAGGCTGAGGGCCCCCTGCCCCTGTGCACAAATTTCGTGCAACAGGCCTCTAGTAGTTTTTATAATAGTGACTTTTAAAAATTCCCTCTATTGTATTAATCCCTAAATACCAGCTTCCCTTCTTTAAGAAAGGAAGAACAAATTTGTTACCTTTGCATATAAGATTTTTTTCTCCTCCTAAATTCTCTTTCTGCCTGAGTTAAAGGTTGAGAGGAACTCCTATTATATATATGAATTTTATATAGAAACAGGCTTGGTAGAAAGAATCATTCACCTGCCAACATTTTTTTTCTTTTACTTGGATGGAACTAGGCAGATGTGTTTCAGTCTAGTTTCCTTTCCTCAAGAGCATAGAAAACTTATATTTGCAAGCCCCTTTTGCAGTTAGGGTGGGACTGGTCAAAGTGATGTGAGCAGAAGAGATACAAAGTTCCTCTAAGCCTGACCTTAGTATTACCTTGTGCACTCTGTGTCTACTCAAATGCTGAAAGCCAAGAAAAAAAAAAAAAACCGACCCACGGAAGAAGCCTGGATGTCTGAGTCACCCCTTGGAGAAGAGCTGTCTGGAAGAAAGGTTTATGTACACTACCATAAAAGGTGAGTAAGGAACACACTTACAATGGACTAAGCCACGGAGATATGGGGATTTATTTATTTTTTAAATATAGTGAGAATATAGATATATTTTTTAAAAAATTAGTGAGAATTCGTCTAACTAATAAGGCACCTGGTAAGGGCCAGCCACCTTTTAAAGAACTTTATATCCACACATGGCAAAAACTATAATTGCCAAGTGTACAGAAATAGCAATCTAATATCTGAACCTGAATTATATAGTGCCCCTTGCTTTAAAAAGTGCATCCATTATAAGTAATTAGCAGATTCATAAGGCAGGATTCTTTTTCTCTGTTACCATTAGCTGTAGAGATCATAGTAAAGTAACATAGATAACAGTATAAAGTCAGAAATGATTACTTGGGGTTGCACAAAAACTTATTAACTAATAGTGAGCTCTTGCTCTGACAAGTGAGGATTTCACATATACATTAGGGTCACAGAAATAATCTTAGCTAAGGAAATATATTTTATGTGAAATGTATACTTAAAATTTTAATAGATATGCAACCTTTACAACCTTTCATAGTTGTTTTGATTTTTACCTAGGGCATTTTCTCTTAAGGCCTAACACTATTCATTGACATAGTAGTATGCCATCAAACACTGTCATATAATTAGTCAAATGTATGAAGAATTTTGCTTTACTGACAAGTATAACTATGGTAACTGGTAAATAAATATGTGTAATTTAATTAGATTGTTAATTAACACTAAAACAATATAACCACGCTTCACGATGCAAATGATTCATGTATTCTCTGTTCAAACATATATATAAAACCACGTATATCCCTTGTCATTGACTGAAATTTTAAAAATGTAAAATTATATTTGTGGGGCAATTTTTAAATTAATTGTGGAGCTGATATTGCAAATATTATTTTTAGCACAATTTGAAATTTTGTTCTGAGACTGAGACCCTAATGTGAGTAGAATATTTCTATTGATTTTTAAAAAATTAACATTTTCATAAAATTCAGGCTGCTTTGGCTTAACATAAGACACAACATAATCAGTAGGGACTTGTTTCTTCCCTGTACTTGGTGAACCCACTCTTTTGTTCTGACACAAAGGTGAACACAAATGTTTCTAATATGCTAATGATATCTTAACAAATTCTTCACGTTAGCACGTAGTCATATTTTTCAAAGGTTTTCATTCTGAGAAATACTGAGTCAAAATTCACCATATTGGAACATTTAGAAGATAAACTTCTGGCATCTGCTTTCAGGGGTAGAATGCCACAATGTTCCCAATTATTGAAAGACGAATTACATGCATTTTTCCACACTGGGACACTCTTATTCAGTCAACATTTGGGTCCTTAGTATTTTTCCTCTTGTTCTCCGTCTAAGGAAGCTATCCTTTCAGTTTGCAACTTTATTTAAAGCATTTTGTATTCAAAACATGCAATGCCTCTCTCCTGGCCCAAACAAAAACAACAAACCACTTCACAAGTCCGTCTCTGGCAGACTGATTGCATTCTGACTGATGCCAAGAGTCTGATTTCAGAATTTAGCTGTGATACAAAGTCAAGATGATAAAGTAATGAAACTGGTTTTCTAACGTAGCTCTTGACCAGAGTATTTCAATAAATGGCATTTCAAAAGAGTTATTAGCAATGGCAACTTCATGGGTTAGCTAGAAAATAATAAGGTCAATGCAAAAGTTTTCCTGAAGGTTTATTATCACAGAGGTAAGGCAATGCTGAGAGAGGTGGGTGGATTGGAAGAGATTAACCAAAGAACTTGTACGCATATATGCATAACCCATGGATAGGGGGTGGGGAGGACTAAAGGGGCCAATGAGGGGAAAAGGGGGACATATGTAATACTTTCAACAATAAAGATAAAAATAAATAAATTTAAAGGAACTGAAAAAAATAGTAAGAGAGGAAAGAACTTAAGTAAAAATGTCAACAATCATAACATCAATTTTGAGGGAAATACTGCAGAGAGTAGACTAGAACAGTCAGTCACTCCAGAGAGAAGCTGAGAACATATAGAGAAAGGAGATACAGGGAAGCATGCAGATGATGGAGAACAGGGTTAATGAAAAGAACTTTCAGAAAAAAAGAGGTCTTTTTAAAAAGGGTTTTCTGAAAAATTTCTTATTTTTTGTGTGTGTGTCTTCAAGATCTATATTATTATTAATAATATCTGTTTGGAATTGAATTGTTTCATTTGAATTGTTGTCGTTTGATTTTTGTTGTTTTTAATTGTTTTAGAGGCATTTGTGTGTTGTTCTTATCTGTAAGTGGATGGCTCTTGCCTCCAAATGACCAAGGCATATTCAAGCTAATCAACTAACTTATTAAATCAAGGCGAATAGAAGTTACAGCAGCCACTGTGACTCATAATCTCTACCTAAAAGTAACCTGGAAGTATTTTTAGGAATAAGAAATGCATCCTAATTTGCAACTTCAGCCCAGTAATATTCCTGTCTTGGTATGAACCAATCCTTTGTCTCCCTGCTCTCACCCTCATCTACTATCCAAATATAATTGGAAGAACAAAGAGAAACCCTTAGAAGATCACTGCAAAATATTTGTGTAATTAGAGGTTTAGACAAAGATAAAGCCATTTAAAATCAACATTAAGAACAAAGCTCCTTGCCCAGCTGGTGTAGCTTAGCAGTTGAGCATTGACACAGGAACCAAGAGGCCCCTGGTTTGATTCCTGGTCAGGGCACATGCCCGGGATGTGGGCTCAATCCCATGTGGGGGGCATGCAGAAGGCAGCCCATTGATGATGTTTTTCTCTCATTGATGTTTCTATCTCTCTATCCCTCTCCCTTTTATTGATAAAAAAATCAATAAAAACATTCAAAAAAAAAAAAAGAACAAAGATTCTTAAGTGCTTGATTTGGCACACAACACAACAGACCAAGTTTTATTTTCATGGAACTTACCTCCCAGTTAGTGAAATTCTAAAGAATAAACACATGCACAGATGAATATCTTAAAAGTTGGAAGATACTATAGTGCAAATACATTAGATACTGGGCAAGGCGTGAAAATGGAGTTAGTTGTGAATTTCAGAGAACTGGAAAAAATGAGGAAGGAAGCCATGATGGCATATAGTTCATTTCAGGCGGAAGTAATAACAAGAGGTTTGCGTTTTCTAAGAGAACAGAGGTAGGCCCCTGCACGGTGAGGAAAGTGAGGCAGATCAGAGAGACGAGGCTCTTGCACAGCAGACTCAGAACTTGCACACTGAGTGACCTTGGGGGTTTCAGAGCAAAGTGAAATGAATTGGGTTAAACCTTAGAAAGATAGTTGTGACTACAACAGTCTGGGTGAGTACAAGGTGGGAAAAAGAGATGAGGTAGCTACTGCAGGGTCAAGTTGAGGGATGAGGGTGGTTAAGACTAGTTAAAGAGATAGTATACATTCAGGTTGTAGAGTCTTCAGCATTTGCTGGTGGATTGGCCAAGAAAGTGTGACAGGAAGAGATGACTCACTCATGACAACAGGCTTTTCAGTGTAAGTAATGGGAATGAAGCCACTGCCATTTTCTGAGAAGAAAAAACACCTGAAAGAAGCAAGTTCATGTGCTTAGAGTCGAGTGTGTGTGTGTGTGTGTGTGTGTGTGTGTGTGTGCGTGCAGGGAAGTCAGTTTACATCTGACATTCCAATTAGACACCATATGAGAGATGCTCACTAAGATGTTACATGAGTCAGTTTTGCAAAGATAATCTGATATTTATCAGCACAAAGAAGGTATATAAATCTATCTATATGAAGTCACTAAAAAGGTGAGAGATTAAAACAAATTCAGAATCCTGACCTTGACCTATAATGTTCATATTTAAGAAAATGAGAAAAAAATATTACTAGAAGTGATTGAGAAGAAATTACTTGTGTAACCAAGAAGACCAAGGAGGGAGTTACGTTTTAGAAGCATGGGAAGGTCCAGAAAGATGAAGCAACTATTATCTTTTTCAGGAACATAAGACATTTTTAAATGCCATGGATTTGTTTTAATACTATTCAATAATCCTTTTTGCTGGAAATGGGAGAAAAAAATCACGTTAACTGGTAAAATATTGTTTCTTATATGAGCATATTCTAAGTTATACAAAAGCAAATTTGTATCCCAGATGGCAGGCTTGTGCCAGTCCTTTGGAATTTAGGAGTAACCATCAGTCATCACTGGGAAGAAGAACTGCGATCCAGCAGCTTCCACAGCCCACTTTTCTTCCTCTCTCTACACATCGAGCACCAGGATCCTGCCCCAACCTTAGGACCTGCTGTAACCTAAAAATATGAAAACCCATTAAGGCTAGTTAAGGGACAAATTTGAAGCAGAGGAGGGCAGAGCTATGCTGCATACTGGGAGAGGGAGGGGCCTCTAGATAAGGGGGTTATAGAATACAAAGTGAAAAGAAATGAGGAGTATTAGAGGGTCAAAAAGTGAAGGAATCATTCTTGTGTTATACAATGTACAAAGATGTAAATGTTTAGTCTGTATTCTTATAAATCTCCATTGATCCTTATGTTGGTCTAGAAAATAAAAACAAACAAACAAACAAAACCCATGATGCTGCTGAATTAAGTGATTGAATCATATTCACATCATGGCCAAAACCTCTTATTCCCTGCTAGATTCTTTAGGAGGAAATAAGAGGTGGGTTTGGAAGTCTCTGGGGAAATTTTCCTATCCTTCCCATCTTCTCCCAGCGCTGAATCCAACAGGTAGTATATTGTCTCTGTTCTTCAGAAAATAATGCTGGATTCTGCATCAAAGATTGCTGCAGATTGCGTTTTATAAATTTTGGGCAGCCCTGAGTATGGGCATTATTTTTAACACACCTACTCAGTTATTTCAGAAATTTCAGGATGTACAGTGTACCCTGGTGAGTACGACAGAAGTCCTCATCTCCCACATCTGTATGCATCACAGTTAAACTGTTAATATTATTATTATTTTTTAAAATTCTCACTTAAGGATATTTTTTCCATTGATTTTTAGAGAGAGTGGAAGAGAGAGGGAAAGACAGAGAGAAATACTGAAGTGAGAGAAACACATTGATTCGTTGCCTCCTGTACGAGCCCTGATCAGGGCCCATACCTGGGAAGAGCCTGCAACCTAGGTATGTGCCCTTGACCAGAATTGAACCCGGGACCCTTCACTCTATAGGCGGATGGTCTATCCACTGAGCAAAACTGGCTAGGGCTAAACTGTTATTTTTAAATAGAATTAAGATATTAAAACCTCAAAGGAACCAAAACACTTTAAATTTTGCTAATAACAGCACAATTCACTAATTTTATCTTTTGAAATTACTTCTCTAATGTCCCAGGAAATTAATGATTGCCTAAAACTTAGCAGAAAAGTAGCAGAACAAGGATGTACACATTCATCACGACATGACACATCGGAGAAGATACAATAATGTCTGCAGTTTCGTGAAGGCCACAGACAGCAACAGGAATTTAATAGAGGGAATAAGCTATTTTTGCTGTAGATACGAAAAACCGTATTTGGCAGGGCAATCAACTTTTCCAGAAGGAAAGTTATACCTGTGTATAAAAGTACAAAATGGAAAACTATGTTTAACCACTATTAAATTGTACCTGAAAATAAAACTTTTTAAATATATCTAGATTTTACTAGAATATTTTCACTTGAAAAAAAAATAGTGGCTAGTTTCTTAACATGGTACTGATGAAGGGTATTTGATTTGATTTCAAGCTTATCATCTAATCAAATGTGTTTTACACTTAGTGATATGTTCAATATTCAACCATAACTAACAACTCTTTTCTACTCATATCTACCTCTAGAGCCATTGGTTCACAGTTCTATATAGGCTTTAAATTAAAAGCACATACACATATACATATGCTAGACTTCAAGGAAAAAATGGTAATCTAATTTGACCTCATTCTAAACAGATTATTTTGCATTAATAAATAACACAAACCAATGAAAAATGACTAATTACTGTTCAATTATTTCTGAAGAGCAACTTCACTGAGGGTGGAAAAAATGCTTCTCCTTAATGAGATTTTATCAAGATTACTTGTTTACTTGTGTCAGTCAGGTCTAAATTTTATAATACAGTATTTGTTTAAATGCAGTGGAGAAAAATTGAGTGCACTGATTCTAAATTGAACATCTATTAAGCAATAAGTAGGATGTAGTTTTATAATCACAGATCAAAACATGTTGACTTAGAAGAAGAGAATGCAAATTAAAATGAGAAATTTTAGAAATGCAATGAACAGAATTAAAAGATATGATACTATTAAGAATTTTTAAATATTTCTAATTCTTTTTGAATAACAGGTGATTATGCTCTGGAATACATATCCAACAACAATTTTAGACATTTCATGAAATATATTAAGGGATTTTTGGTTTAACAGATAAAAATATTTAAGACACAGGTATTATAATTTCTTTAAAAAATAAGTAGAGCAATCACCATTTTTTCCCTGCTGGTGTGTGTTTGTGGGAGTATGTTAATAACACTGCTCCTGATTCCTCTGTAATCTTACTTCATTATCTTATGCAAATAATTCCCAGAATGGATCAACTTATTAAGAATTCTTAAAAAAATGAATGCCACCTATATAGAGTTGAAAAAATACACTACAGTAAAAAGAAAGTCGTAGGAAAGTTTTCAAGTTCTTTGTTGTTTTTATTTAGTTGTAAACTATATTTTTAGAAAAATAATGGTAAGACACTAAAGTGATTATCTGATGGTATTCAGATTCTTGTTTGAGATACTATGAACAGAGGTGTTCATATCAAGCACTATATAAGCATCTATTTATAATTGTTCTTCAAGTAGCTTTCCTTGTACTTTTCATTACAAATTGTAAAGAAAAACAATGATTATAGAAATATTATTTTTTGGACACTATGATCTCAATTTAAAAAATAGTTGCTCTGTTGCTTTGAAATATTTACTAAATATACCTGTTATAATTTTATCTATATTTGGGAAACCTAAAGTAAGTCCATATCGACTTTAGAATATAATCTAAACTATTTGGTATGTCATCCAAGGGCTTTGTGCATCTTTACACACTTCCATAATTTGCAAGCAGCACCAACGTATTGATTAGGTATGGTTTAAACATATAAAGCTAAAAAGGAAAATCTATCTTTAAACAAGAGTTTTCCCCTCTGCCACCACTTTGCCAATGGCCCAGATTGCCTATTGTCCATCTTTCAATACTGAAAGCAAATATTTCTATAGCAACCTAGTTAGAATTAATTATTCTCCACATTATATCACCTTGATCTGAGTAAATGTACCAGACACATCAGTACATTGACAATTATTTGTGTTACAATAATAGTAATAACAATTTTCCCCATTCACATGCTAAAAATGTAATGCATATTTATTGAATGAACAAGGTACTCAACAAATTATCAGTAGAGGTCTTTAAAATATTCCATATGAATATTTCTCACCGCTATGTTCTACAAAATGGTCTCAAGTTAAAAAGGATTGAATTCATCCACCTTCATTCATTGCATGTGGCCTCCCAATTCTGATCCTGTAAAAATTTCTGGCCGAGTCATGAAAACCTGAAGCACTGCCTTATCTTGTTGAACCAATTTAATTATCAGGCAGAACTTTCGGTTGTTCAAATCATTTTTTCTTTTGACTCTACTTCCCTCTGGAATAAAATAAGAGACAAGTTTTTGCATCGTGTTCCACTGCATTCTTCAACACATATCTATCTTCTTTATATAAATCTAGGCCCTTCTTAAACACACCTTAAGTATGTTTGTGATAGGTTTTCCTACCAGGTGTCCTTCCACAGTATAAATATCTGATTATGTATCTTGTCTGTCTAACTTGAGTTTGGGCTCTTTCAAAGCCCATAGAAATATTCCATAAATTTATCTACTTATTTATCTAATCTAACTATTATCTATCTATCTATCTATCTATCTATCTATCTATCTATCTATCTACCTATCTGTCATCTATCATATCTATCACCTATAT
>NW_006294876.1:106913-122077 GCF_000327345.1 Myotis davidii | reverse complement strand
ACATGAAAATGTAACTTCACTTCTTTTAAGAAACAATTTTAATGTCATAAATGATATAAAATGTGAAAATATTATCTATTGTTTACTTCTTCATCTTAATAATTGAAAATCATTGAAGACTTTTATTCTTTCATATTTATGATAAAATTTAGAGACCACAGGATGACTTCCTGCCCCGTTCCAAGTCTATTTTACATTCTTATACTTTCCCACTCTATGATGTGATATAATTATGTGTTACTCTTCACAAAGCTAAATGTATAGAAAAGAAAATGGAGTTATAGGTTGAATTTTTGCAGTTTGGGAACATACTTTGATTTTTTTTTATTGGAATAAAAAAACAATTTTTTAAGCTTTAGCTTCTATGTTCCTCCTCTTAAATTTAATAACTTGGTCCTTGAAGGAAGTAGATTATATTGTTATAGTTTGGGGACATTGGCATCATAAAAAAGATACAAGCTAATGGGTTGTTTTAGTGTGGCCTTGGGTGACATGTGGGATAAGTCTAAGCTAAATAGAAAAATAATCTGTAATTGAACTCAGACAAACTTATCCGAGCCTATTCTGATTCAGGAAAATGTTCAGTGGGCCGCAGGAAACAACTTCACCAAAATCCTATATAATAAAAGCCTAATATGCTAAGTGTGCATTCATCCGTTCAACCAATCAAAGCATAATGTGCTAATGATATGCTAAGGCTGCTCAACTGCTTGCTATGATGTGCACTGACCACCAGGGGCAGTCAACCAGTTGCTATGACGTGTACTGACCACCAGGGGGCAGACACTCCGACCTGTAGGTTAGCTTGCGGCTGGGGTCCGGCCGATTGTGACTGAGATGAGGCAGACATGCCCTGGAACCCTCCTGTGGTCCCTCCCCTGCTCAATCGTGCACCTGGCCTGTGCCCTCTCACAATCCAGGACCCCTTGGCGGATGATGGAGAGTCAGTTTCAGCCTGATCCCGCAGGCCACTCCCCTTGGGAGGGTGCCAGACATAGGGCTCATGGCTGGCGAGCACTGCTGCAGCAGCATGAGCCTCTCCTATTTGGGACTGATTGGGTGTGAGCCTGCAGCAGGCACAGTGGGGCCAGAATGTATAGGAGTGCGAGGTAGGAGCTACAGGTGGCATTGGACTGCGGGTTTTGGTCCAATCCCTGCAGGCCACTAAGAGGGACCCCACCTGTTCATGAATTCATGCACTGGGCCTCTAGTATATTAATATTGCTATTTTCCCTTTCTCTATAATAGATGTGTCAACCAAATTCATGATCGACAATGACAGATCAAAATACATACGTGTGATTGGTGCCAGCGAGAGCTTTATGGGTATCATGCAACTTAGGTGAGTCAACTTAGCAATATATATATAATTAAATTGCTTAATTAGACCTGCTTTCTGATTTAGCTAAATTTTCTCCAGCCCAGAGAAGCACTCCAACTTCTCTTTCAGGTAATTGTAAACAACACAGGATTAAATATCAACATAAAGCAGATTAGTATTGTAGATCACACAGGGAGAACAAAGGGTAAAACATTTAACTGCAGCAGTGTTTGACTATATTCTGCACAGTGAGAAAACCTGAAGTCATTTTCAAGGTCCACCATTTCTTACTTCTTTTCAGTTGGGTCAAGTTTCTAAACTTTCTAAATCTCTGTTTTCCAGCTAATGAAAAGAAAATAGGATTCCACTGAGTCTTCTATCTACCTATACGAGGACTTCTGTGAGGATCAAATGAGATGAGGCATGGGAAAACACTTCACAGACATTTGGTTAAAATGTAAAATGTCTGCACCTAGCTATAAATCAAGTTGTGTTCCTAGGCTGAGGAAACTGCAAGGAGGCTAGTCATTAGGGAGAGGAAGCCGGCGTTGCTATCTGACATCATTACCTGGCATCCACAGCAACCATTTCTGGTCTGGGCTAGGCTGTGGGCTGCATTTTGCACTATAGGGTCTTGGCAGCATTGGCTGTGATTTGACGGGGTGTCATTCCAGGTGGTGGCAGGGCCTGTGTCCCACTTGGGAGAAGCTGAGTGTTGGTTTTTCGGTGCCAGGTCCATGGTGCTGTTTCTTTTTCAATGGCCAGTACATGTCATGGCAGCTCCTGTGTTGAGCATCTGCCCCTGGTGGTCAGTGTGTGTCATAGCTACTGGTCGGATGGTTGGACAGACACTTAGGCTTTTATATATACAGATGCCTTAATTTATACTGAATTTCACTACATTAATTCCCTATTGTTATTAGGATTGTTTTAGGCGATTCTACTGAAAATATCAAATAATATCACAAACAAAGTGTATACTAAATACAAATGTTAGGCTATTATTAAATCACAGTATGCCTTGTGAGTATTTCAAAGTAGTTCCCTAATCCTACATAAATAAAAGGTACTTACATCTGAAAGAAATTTATCCCCATACCATAAAGTATTTATTGTGGAGATTATTAAATATGCTACTCTGTAATCATTATAGAGCATTTCATGTTCTTCTTTAATATTTTATAATTATGAACTATTATCATTTAACTGTAAATTTGTATCTATGTATGTATTTATATAATCAGATATATAAATTATATTTTGTATTCATATTTATATATGCATAGGATTTGAAATTTTTTCTACAAAATACATGTAACAACAGCTATTTTACTGTCACAAAATAGGTAAGTGTATTGAAAGCACATGGAATACATGTATATAAGATATGCAAACGTACACAGTATAGGCTTACATACTGTCACAGATCTTGCAGCCGTCTGGACAAGTGTCACCCAGATATCCTACTGTGAGGAATGTAATGGACCACAGCCCAGCTGCTGCACTCTGAGACTCACCCCATAACTATGCTGGAGAACGGATTTCCTTGGTCCACTTCCAGCAATTCCTGGGGACGGCCCAGGTACTGAGACATAACTGCTATGAGGGAAACTCTGGCTTCCTGACAACCTCCTTGAAATTTAGAGTTGATGATCTTCCTTCCCTCACTCTCACAAGGTTCAATCTGTGTCCTAGACTGATGACTCTCCCATACACCTCCACTTATATCCAGATTTTTTTCAGTAAATACGGTGAATGTATTTTATCTTATGATTTTGCTAAAAAATATTTTCTTTTCTCTAGCTTATGTTATTGTAAGAATACAGTATAGTGGATATATAAAACAAAATATGTGTTAGTTGACTATATTATAGGTAAGGTTTCCGGTAAACAGTAGGTTATTAGTAGTGTTTCCATACACACAATATAAATAAACAAGAATTCCCATCACATACACACATATGCCAATACATAATACACCTGTGTACAATATAGGAGTGTGCCAGATAGTTTTTTTTTTTATTGCTATGAAGGGGAAATTTTTTGTTCAGGAAAAACTCTGAGATTAAATGTAACTGAAAATGAAGTCTTGGCTCACATCTACAACTCCTCTGAGTATGTGTGTGTAGATATAGCTTTCTTAATTGTGTTAACATTTTTTTTGAAGTTGTCTAGGCGATTTTCTATTTTCTACATTATATTTTATATAAATTAAATGTTTATACACTATAATATATTCATATTATATAGAGAGAATTTATGTTTGAGTGGGTTTTTGCTTGTTCTTTTCACAATTTAAATTTTATATACTCACATTATATTTTGAGGGAAAAATAAAAAATAAGTTCTCATACCTTACACCTGTTTTATCCTGTAATTATTTAGTGTTTTCACTTACAATTTCTATACAGCCTTTTCTTTAGATGAGAAAGATTGCTGCATGAACACAAATGCCACAGATAGAAGCTGGCTAAAATCTACAAAAATTTTGTTGTTGTTGGGCCAAGAACTTCTCATTGAGCATTGCACTGGATTTGCTTCACAAAGACCAGTCCAGTTAATCACATTCATCTTCTCCAGTCCCCAAGACTCCTGCACCATGTCTATGGCCCAGGGCAGCTATGACACTGCCACCCTGTCCCAAAATTGATTTATGGGTATTTAGTCGTCTCCTGGGAAGAAGAGATTTCCCTCATCTACCCAGGCAATCATGGCCTCCAACTGATCACAGTTTTCTTAACGATTCACTGTATTCTCCTCAAGGGGCATCCCTAGAGATAGATTTCAGCATCACTCCATTTACTCAGTAAAAGTCTTCTTTGAGTAAAGACACTTCTAAGTCTGTCACTAAACAGACTTTCATCTTTCTGAGCCTCAAAGTCCTTCATCTGTAATAATAATAACTCTCCTATCTGTCTAACAAAGATAATGTGGAAATAAAAAAATAATAAAAGATAATTTGAAGAAAAGTTCTTTGAAGACTATATAAATAAGTAGTGTTATTATTTTCAAGAAAACCTAGCCACAATGTCTCTGAACTATAAAGAATTCTTTCATCAGAAATAAGATATGCAGGATAAAAGTTTAAAATAGAGTCTTTCTGTGGTATGTAAAATACTTCACAAGTAAGAAATCTCAGAAAATCAACATGAAGACTTTTTAAAAGATTTGTGGGAAACAGCAGCATTTCCTCTGGAGCACCATAATCAGTAACAACGTAGTAGACACTTTTCGGGATGCCTGTCCAACTTATGACCATTAACTCCTTTTCAGAATTAGCTTTCTATAAAGAAAACAGTCTAGCAGTCATGTTCAGAAATAATAACCTGGTCAAAGTTGATTAGACTAAGAGTGGACTCTTGAGAAATGCTAAAACAGTAAGATCCTTGGTCCTAAAAATCTGAATATCTGAATTTGGGATTTAGAAATTATTCTATATGTGTCTTAAAGCAATATTGATATGAATATGAAAGAACTGTTATCCAATATTGCTCCACTATATGAATGAATAAAGGAGTAGAAATCAGTGTTGGGGGGGGAATAGAAAGAGAATTATTTTTAAATGTTTTTATTGATGTTAGAAAGAGATAAAGGGAGAAGGATAGAGAGATAAAACCATTGATAAGAGAGAAACATCATTGATCAGCTGTCTTCTGCATGCCCTCCTAGTAGAATTCAAGCCCCAAACCAGGCATGTGCCCTGACCTGGAATTGAAACAGTGACCTCCTGGTTTATGGGTGGGTGCTTAACCACTGAACAACACCAGCAGAGAAAGATAGTTTATTTTAAAGGATTGCCTCATGTAATTGTGAGGATGGCAAGTTTGAAATCTTTGGGGAGGGCTATAAAGACACAGATTTTTTTCTTGCATTTTGCCAAGTGAAGAGCTTTCTATGACTTCCTTAAAAATGCAATCACACTTTTTATTTACTTACTTATTTGTTTGTTTGTTTATTTATTTATTTTTATTGATTTCAGACAAAGGAAGGGAGAGAAAAAGAGATAGAACCATCAATGATGAGAGAGAATCATTGGTCAGCTGCCTCCTGCATGCCTCCTCCTGGTGATTGAGCCTGCAACCCTGGCACGTGCCCTGACCAGGAATCGCACCATGACCTCCTGGCTCATAGGTTGACACTCAACTACTGAGCCACGCTGGCCAGGCTTCTCAGTATAATTTTTCCCATAAATCTTTTGGGGAGCCTTCTGCCTGATTCCCATCTGGACTGGTGGGTCTCCAGTCTAGATTAATGCAGAGCTGTTACCCTGGAGTGTTCTCTTACCCTCATGCTGGGAATTCCCTTTACCTTTGGAAACCCTGTTTCGTGGGCATCCTCCGTTTTTAGTAGGTTGCCATCATGTTCAAATATGTTTGCTGTCCCCCCAATCAAGAGACTCTCTGTTTTACTTCTTCAGAGAATAAGCCGTGGAGCTTAGGCTGGGGAGGGAAGGAGCAGGTGCAGTGACAGGAGGTCTGTGGAGTTTCATTCAAACAGACTTCCAATCAAGTCTATGTTTGCAGCTCATCTTCACACTTCCAGAGATACCCACTGTTGCCAGTTCCCTGGCCTTCTGGGTGCTCTGTCGAACAATATAGAAATTTTTTGATCTTTGCAACCATAGTAAAACAAAGACATATATTTTTGATATTTATTTTATATATTTAAATGCCATTTAACGAAGAAAAATCAACCAAAAAAATGAGTTCGTGTGTCACCTCTGACACACGTGTCATAGGTTCGCCATCACTGGCCTGGGACATTACATATACTACAGTAGACTTTATAAGTATTGTGCCACAAGCCCTCCCCCTGCCACCTTCCAACAGGGTCAGAAACAGAACACTAAAACTGCCCATGCTGCTCCGTGAACAGAAATGTGGGCTGGATTGATTGGAAATATTGAGAAGAAAGTAGCTGGATAAGGCATAGATCACTATAACAGTGACTTCAGCGCGGAGTAAAAGGTGGTCTGAGGATCAGCAGGGATAAGAAATCAAGATGAAATGATAAAGGAACACAGGTTTTTGCCTTAGTAATGCGGTTTTGGCTATTGCATGTTGGAGCAGTGATCAGATTTAAAAACTCTATGGTAATCATTTTAGAAAAAGTGTTTAACATGGAGAGGGTGTAGAACTGAGAACTCAATATTTTGACTTAGGAAATTTAATTTTGGTCCCATTGACACTATGTGACAAAAATGTGCACTCTCTGGCATTGAGCTGATGGAAGAAATAAAACTTATCTATACTTTATATCATTGCAACACGAAAACATTTCCAAAGTGTAGGGACAGACTGGCTCCGAACCACAGATAGCTTTTCCTAAAGTGGCAGTGGCACTTGACATGTATTAAGGTAACTCCTGTGGACCCATGTCCTTGTACAGGATCTTGAATCCTCATCAAGGAAGTTATAGCGATGTACTCTGAAGACCATCAGGCTGTATCTGGGAGGGCTGATGCGCCCTCTGAATGTGTAGAAAGGGGGCGGGGGGCTCCTCCATGTGTGCTGAGACAGCTCAGAGGCTGACTGACTGATATAATCTGTGCACTCAAAATTGAAGTGCTGTGAGAGAGAGAGAGCATCTATTGCCAAGCCCCATAGATATTGCTCCTGCCAGAAAAAAAGAACAAAATTCCTCCTGAACCATGTATTCTTCCACATCTTACAGGAAAGTCAACTCCATTATAATCTTCTGGGATCACCTTCCAATACGTGGTCGTCATTGACAGTTGTTACCTTTAGAAGTCTATGAAGACAAAGGCTTCTTCAAACATATTCTGTTCTCTATCTGCAATATTTTAAATAGCGCTTAAAATATTATGTGAGTAGTAAAAATTCTGTTGAACAAATACATAAATGAATGCCTGTATTAGAAATGAAAAAAATTAATACAGTCAAATAAAATTGTTTTATTTACCACAATTTAGTAAAGCTAAAATTTAAACAATGTGTATAGGAAGTTTTAGTACATGGTAGAATAAAATGGTAGGCTACTTATAGTTAATTAAATATGCATTAACTAACAGTACCATATTCTGAAGGCAGTTTTCTTTTTAATAATTTATTTCAAATAAGTAATAATGTACCCTTGAAAATAGTATAGTTAGGAGCAATGAATGATTTTTATAAACTTTTGATATAGATTGACTCATATCTATATCTTAGGCATAATTTACTACTAACTCATATTTATTATTACTGTTCTTGACCTTTTTGAGGAAACGTTGAAAACAGCCTATTGTTTTATTTATTCATGCATTTATATATTTAGTTCTAAAGTATGCACACATTTCTAAAAGGCTTACCTGTAAGAGGCATTCATTGTGAGGTTTGTTAAAGTTTAAAGCATTTGCAGATAAAAAGAAAACCCACACAAAAATATGACTTTGGAAGCATTGCCAAAGGGAGAATTCCTCTGACTCATTTTTAAGATATAGAAATGATTACATTATAGTTGTAAATTCTTATTGTTTGGGTTTAATTTGCATATGTTTTTATTTAATAAGGATGATTGAAAGGAATAGTACATACGGATTTGGAATTACAAAGATTGCTTATTTTCTGCTTAGAATTTTTAATGTAAGTATACAAATAATTATAAGCAATGTTTATACCAAGGCTCTGTAATAGTTATTAAGCAGAAATAAATTGATGGCATTTTTATGCCCTCCAGCTCAGGCTGTAGTATTAGATTGCAGTGTTAAAGACATATTGATTCAGAAAAAGAAGAAAACATGGATTAAGAGATAATCTAAAAATTGCAAAACTCTTTAATCTCTGAAAATCTTTTTTTGTCCTTTCATGTCTATCATGTAGCCTAAAGTTAGAAATAATCCAGTTATAATAAAATAACATAAATTTCAATATAAATTCTGAATTTTGATAAATTTTAGCAATGTATAAATTTCAAAAACATGTTTTTTTAAAAGTTTGCTTTCCTTTGTTATTGTTTTCATTTTCTCCTCCCTTTATATAGACCGTTTTCCTGCATTTTGCCCCAGAGTAAACACTACTTTTGTCATTTACTCTTAGAACTTTCTTCTCTACTTGGAACAAAGTCCAGAAGACTTTTCCAACAAATATGTGTAACTAGATATTAAAATGAGGAATCTACATTTGCTTTTGCTATTGTCGCCAAAGGCTAAAAACAAACAAATCGGAGGCCCAAACCCCCAACTTGCCTAATATTTGGTTGTTTTCATCATTTTGTGGTTTTTCACTCCATCCAAACTCTAAATCTATATAATCCACGTAGTCCCTTTCTTTATGGTAATTCTACCATGAAATAATCATACGGGACTGATTGCTGTTACTATACATTTACTAATTTCAACTCTCTTCCAAATAAAGTCTGAAGATCTCTTCAACTGCAACAACAATTTCAAACCTCCAACCTCCTCAATATCTTCTCCCTTTAAAAAACCACTCTCACATACTAATTAACAGAGAAAGTAATAATAATTTTTTAAAAAGCTGGGAAAGTTTGTTTTTTGCTATTTCTAAACACAGATATCCCTCTGAATTTAATTTTCTCCTAGTTTCTCCAGTTTCAATAATGTAAATTTCCCCATTCCTCACTTCTACAAAGATCCTTCTACAATCAATAATCTCTTCTCTACCTTGAAATGATTATTTGCTACATAATAATAATTAAAACAAAATCTGAATAGGATTAAATACTTCTCAGTGTAGCTATAGCAAGGATGGCAACAAAACAATAAAAAATTATCAGCAAATCTATTCTTTATCCAGCATTATTGTTTGTTCCTTCATCTTCAGAGAAAACATTTAAAAATACTTGTCTACATTAAAATGTCTAATAATGCTTTTATCCCCCACTCACTGATGCATCATTCTAAGGTGGTTACTGCCCTCATCAATATATGAATACAGCTCTTGATGAGGGCACCCACAATGTCCATGTTAACAAAACCAATAGAATTTTGTATCTTTTTGTTTGATTTTTCAGCAGCATTTGAAACTGCCATTGTTCTTTTAGAAACACTCTGGATACTCATTTTGTTTGACACTATACTCGGACGGTTTTGTGTATTTTCCTTATCTGACAGACCCTGAGAACGGATATTGGATGAGGAGGGTAGATGTGCACCTAAGTGACAGATGGTATGACTGATTCTGCATCAATTGTTAGTCACTTCTCTTCCAAGCAAAGTAATGTCTACAAATAAGGATGAAAAACAAAGGGAGAGTTATCTATTCATACCATTTCAATCTCAGTCTACACAGAATCCTTCAAGAAAGCCATATTTCCCTTTTTGAGTACTTGGTGAGAAAGACACTTTTTTGATGGATATTCATTAATGAGTTGGAGAAAGTGGGAGAATTATCCTTTCCATGTCAAACAATCTATTCTGCAAACTTGAACCAAGAAAATGTCATCTGAGCCATTCACATTTTCATAGTTATTTCTTTGTCATCTAGGACACTTAGTCTGTTAACTACTGCAAAAATAAAAGAATGGAAAAAGGAAGGTTAGAAAATATCATTAGGAAAAAAATAAGCTTAAGTTCCTAAATAGATTTTCTGTTCATCACTGCTCTTTAATATAGTTCAGAGTTGCCTACCCATAGTGTTTTAGAAGAAATGAGTCTGTAACTACCTGGGAAACAGGCTAAAAATAGATGATGACTGTACCCTTAGAGTTTTTTTATTCAATGGATTTGAAATAAGGTCTAAAAATAGATATTTTTAACGAGTTCTGTGGGTGATTTTCATGACAATGATTCGGGGACTAATTTGAGAAGAACTGATTAAAATTATATGTTTAATCTGCAGAAAAAGATTATTGGAACATTATGATAACTCCTCAACGACTTGACAATCTGTGTTATGGAAAGAATAACAGCTTCATTGTGAATCTCTAGGATACTAGAGAAAATCTTAGCCGTGATGTAAAGGTTACTTGAGATTATTATAAGAAAGAGACTTCTAAGATCAGAGTTATAAAACATTGATGATGGGTTCTTTAAACAATAGAGATACATTTAACTGTATCTCTATTGGGTGGGCATAAAAAAAGAAAAGGAAGCCAAATCAAAAAAGTGTTTGCATTTGGAGAAAGGAGAGAGGTTATGATTGAGATGGGCTCATACAACAGATTTAGAGTTATTCTGTTATAGTTTATTTTTGATCTAAGTTGTGGTTACAAAGATAACCATTTTTATTTTTTTCCTTTAAAATATTATTTTCGTTTTATGTGTGTTTTATGTCATTGTGTGAATATTAAAAACATTTTTAAAGACTGAATGATCAACCATTGGTAAGAGCTTCAGTAGAGGGATCTATGACTTATCTCGAAGGAAACATCTAACAGGAAGGCTGTCCTACTGATATTCAAAATGCATACTGAAAGCTTTGCGGTTTCGCTGCTTTTCCCAAATTGTAATATATTTAAAATAACTATATTGTCTAAAGATACAAGACCCCAATAGATTATAATTTGGTTGTGCTTTTAGTTCTGGTGAGGCTGTAATTTTTTTTTTAATTTTATTTTTCTACATGTAAATTAATTTTTTTATTACTGCATCCTATATTCAAAGTTAAGAGGTCCTAATAAAGAAGATATAGATAAGTTCCCTCATTCTTTTGATACTTTATGACAATATGAATGAAGATATTAATACTTTATATAAGACATCAACATTATAAACCAATAAGGAGATGGTCTTATCAGAATCATCACAGGAAATACAAGGTTACATGTGAATTCAATATCAATAGTAGATACTTTCATATATGTCAGCAATTAGAAATTTTATTAATAGCCATTGACTCTACGAGACCTATTCAGACTAGTAATTAAATTATATTTACTCTTAGAAATTTATTCATAAAATGTTAGAAGTGTGTGGAACTAGAAGTTAGGGGAGATTAGAATCAAATGAATGTTAGTGCTAAGGACTCCTTTGAGTAAGTGAGAAGCTTCAAGAGCAAATTAAGACACTATGAACAGATAAATTCTTCTAAGACATTTTATTCTCAATTTGGTATTCATTGGACGTCTTTACTGTCTGTATTACAGTGAACATTTGTTTACAGAGTCTAATATCAGAAATAAAGTCAACTGTGTCGAGTCTGGAGCACTTCCCTTATAGACTTAAGGATTAAATTTCTCTCTTATGGCTGCACAGTGAGTATTGCATTTTCAGCTGGTTAATCCTTATAATCTATTGCCCCATCTCAATTCCCACAAAAAATAAAAAGCTTGTTACAAGAAGATAGAAGTTATCTCCTCACTGAGGGCTAATTCTAAGTTTCTGGAAAAAATATTACTCTACTGAAATTAAGTGTAAAAATGCACTTAATAAATACAAGATAATTTTACAGAGATTCGTACTAAATTGAGATCACTATGATGCTTCAGTTAATTCAGTTGGAGAATGTCATTTGTGAGGCTAAGATCATACACAGTTTTAGTTCTCCAAGGACTAATTAATTTTTCTTAGAGAAAATTTGTTTCCTGTTAACTGACTTCCATATCGACAACAGTTGCACAAAATGTTGCAAACAACAGCGGAAACTTTTTTTATAGATTTATATAAATCCCTCAATTTTAAATATTTTGGGATTATAGATGTCAAATTTATGATCTGGAAAGTGCTGTGGTCCTCTGCCTAAAACAATAACATATTAAATAATGCATGCAATTTCACAAAAGCCATAAATTCTAGAGTCCATCTATAGGCTGTCTGCAGTTTAAGCTTCAGAGTAAAATAGCCCCCCCAAAAACACTCAATAGAGAAAACAAAGATTAAAAACAAAATAAAATTAGAACATCTATTCTATTAAGTTTGTGGCAGTTTTATTTTTATGTATAGAAAAAGGCAAGTCAATTCATATTATTTATTTTAAAAATATCACAAGGGTTATTGAAGAGGTACAGCACATTCTTGGAGATCAATTGAAAAGTTACCTGGGGTGGTAATGTATCAGTTTGATTTATTTAATTAAAAAATTCCCTTAGGGTTGAATACACGAACAGATTTTAATAAGAAGGCATTCTCAAAAAAAAGAAGGCATTCTTTTGAAGTTAAACAATAGAAAATCAAGGATGTGTTTTGAATTCCTCATGTATTCTCACAAAGAGCAACATACTGACCTACCTGTTGCCTATCTCATGCGAATATTTAATAGCTACATTAGGAGCATTATCCTATATAATAAAAGCCTAATATGCTAAGTGTCTGGTCGACCGGTCATTCTTTCAACCAATCAAAGTGTAATATGCTAATGATAAGCTAAGGCCGCTCAAATGCTTCCTATGACATGCACTGACCAACAGGGGGCAGACACTCCAACAGGTAGGTTAGCTTGCTGCTGTGGTCTGGCCGATAGGGACTGAGCAAGACAGTCTGGACATGCCCTGGAGCCCTCCCACAGTCCCTCCCGAGCTGGCCAACCTCCTGTGTCCCTTTCCAGCCCTGATCATGCACCGGAGGTGTCCCTCAAACTGGCCTGCACTCTCTAGCAATCCAAGACCCCTCAGGGGATGTTGGAGAGCCAGTTTTGGCCCAATCCCACAGGCCAGGCCAAGGGACCCCACTGGTGCACAAATTCATGCATGGGGCCTCTAGTTACTAATAACCTGTCCGCAATTTCTTCTGTTACCAAGTAGAACAGTGGTTCTCAACCTTGGCTGCACATTAGAATCATCTGGGAATCTTTTTAAAATCCTGATTTCAGGGCCTCATCCTCCGGAAATTCTGTTTCTTTGTTACTAATGTTGTGGCCCTACCACATAACAAAGAAACAGAATTTCCAGAGGATGGGGCCCAGAAATCAGGATTTTAAAAAGATTCCCAGGTGGTTCTAATGTGCAGCCAAGGTTGGCCAAGGTTGAGAACCACTGCAGTAGAGGAAACCACTGCGGTCAGAGAGAAAGCAATTGATTGATTAGTGATTTACATCTTTGACAATTTTATCCAGAAAGAGGGGTAAACCTTAAAATAACTAAGGGAAGAGCATGAAATGAGTATGAAGACAAAGCAGAAAACAATGACAAAAAACTAAAGTGCTCTCAGCTATAAAGATTGCTGTGCAAACATACAATACACTATGAAATAAGTGTATATTTTCATATAAAAAATTCTAATCATCTTTGAAAATTACCTTTTCATAACTAATCATGAAGCATTGGTATTGGTTCATTTATCTGTACTATTTATAAAAGGCTTATCCAATGCATAATATACTTCATATTGATGATGATAGAAGTCATCATAGTCATCGTTTATTAAAAACTACTAACAGATTCACACACACTGATTAGTAATCCAACAATATAATAATTATTTTCTCCATATTGAGGTCCAAAATGTTAATGAATATGTAGATAGTTACACAGTTATTGAGTGGTAGCCATAGCATTTAAACCCTGACTGGATTGCAGTGTGTATGTCTTTACTACTTGTTGAGGACCATGTTCTTTACTTTACAGAAGCATTCCAATTTTAAAATATATACCAATGATCCCTTGCAATACAGAACAGATATTTTTCTTATTTCTAAAAAGAGCTAATTTCCAAAACCTTTTTTCTAATTTACCCAATGTTTATTAAATGGTTCCTGAAGTTAAGTGTTTTTCATCTTCTGATATTAATTCTGCATTCTTGCAGATAAAATAGTAAGATTTTGAGTAAGATCTAGTAAGATTTGAGTAAATTAGCCTGAGAGCTGAATTATTCTTAGAGTACAGAAGTACTACAGAACAATGTTTATTTAGATGTGATTCTTCAATAACACTAAATGTAATTATCTCACAAAGAAATGAGGCCAAATTTTAACTAGTTACATTTAAAAGTTTTATTCCTAATGGGAAAAATAAAAATCTTGTTCTTCATATATTTCGTTGTTAAATTTATGACCACAACATAAGCTTTGTGTGTTCCATTCTTTAATCTGTAGTTGCCTTTCTTCCACCTGATTTTTTCCCAGTGTGTGGGTAAAGGAAAATGGAATACAATAATGATGGCTTATTACAGTATTACTGCCTATGTATCCTTTGAACCTCTTTCCAAATTTGAGCAATAGAGTTTTTATTTTTACTGCATTTTTATTGATTAGAGAGAGAGGGAGTGAAAGGGAGAGAGAGATAGAAAGACTGATGAGAGGGAAACAACTATTATCTGCCGACTGAAGATCAAGCCTGTTACCTGGGCATGTGCCCGAAACAGGAATCCAACTGTGACCTCCTTCATAAGAGAGACAGTCAGAGAGAAAGCAATTGATTGATTAGTGATTTACATCTTTGACAATTTTATCCAGAAAGAGGGGTAAACCTTAAAATAATATTTGAATAAGAAAGGTACTATTTAGGGGAAGGCAAGCCACAGTAAGACTTCCTTTAGAAAAGATAAATGTCTTTTAAGATAAATTTGTCAGACAAAATTACAATTAAGTGGCACTACCATTTCAAGTATAATGTAATACGCTAGAGGCCCGGTGCACAAAATTTGTGCACTTGGGGGGGGGTGTCCCTCAACCTGGCCTGGACCCTCTCACAGTTCAGGATACCTCTTGCAGTCTGGGACCCCTTGCTCCATGCCACCCACCTGCTCACTGCTCCTTAGCGCTACTGGAGGTGGGAGAGGCTCCTGCTACCGCCACTGGGCTTGCCAGCCATGAGCCTGGCTTCTGGCTGAGCAGCACTCCCCCTGTGAGTTGCACTGACCATCAAGGGGCAATTCCTGCATTGAGTGTCTGCCCTCTGGTGGTCAGTGTGCATCATAGTGACTGGTGGTTCTGCCATTCAATCAATTTGCATATTAGCCTTTTATTTTATAGGATTATATTACATACAAATATGCATATGTTATCCT
>NW_006294876.1:100413-106651 GCF_000327345.1 Myotis davidii | reverse complement strand
ATGCAGCAGCTGCAACCAGCCTGCAGGCTCCAGGCCAGCCAAGGCAGGTATGAGTTTGGGGGGGGGGACGGGGGGGCCCAATCACTTCGCCAGTCACTCCACATAGGGAGGCAACTGGTGGCGGTGGTAGCAGGAGATGGGGCCAGTGAGTGGGCGGTGCCAGGCCAGCCAACATGGGTGCCAGCAGAGGCCCCCCTGATCACCCTGTTGGTCACCCCAAAGATCAGCCCTGATCGCTGGCCAAGCCTAGGAACCCTACCCATACACAAATTTCATGCACCAGGCCTCTAGTATTCTATCCTATATAATAAAAGCCTAATATGTTAAGTGTCCAGTCATCCGGTCAGCCATTCAACCAATCAAAGTGTAATATGCTAATGATATGTGAAGGCCACTCAACTGCTTGCTATGACATGCACTGACCACCAGGGGAAAGTTGACTGGTCGACCAGTCACTATGATGTGAACTGGCCACTAGGGGGCAGATGCTCCGACCAGTAGGTTAGCTTGCTGCTGTGGTCTGGCCCATCGGGACTGAGCGAGATGGGTCGCACATGCCCTGGAGCCCTCCCGCAGTCCCTCCCTGGCCCCAGTCATGCACCAGTGGGGTCCCTTGGCCTGTCTTGTGCCCTTTCACAATCCGGGACCACTTGGGCAATGTCAGAGAGCCATTTGCAGCCCAACAGCAGAACAAACAGTCACTATGATGCTCACTGAACACCAGGGGGCAGACACTCAATGCAGGAGTTGCCCCCTGGTGGTCAGTGTGCTCCCACAGGAGGAGTGCTACCCAGCCAGAAGCCTGCAGTGCTAAGGATGTCGACTGAGGGCTCCTAAACTGCGAGAGGGCACAGGCCGGGCTGAGGGACCCCCCCACCCCGAGTGCAGGAATTTCATGCAATGGGCCTCTAGTATAATATAACATAAATTCGTGCATGGGAGGCGGGGGTGTGTGTGTCCCTTAGCCCAGCCTGCATCCTCTCCAATCTGGGACCTCTCGAGGGATGTCTGACTTCCCAGTGGGATCAGGGCCTAAATGGGCAGGTGGACATCCCTCTCACAATCCAGGACTGCTGGCTCCCAACCACTTGCCTGCCTGCCTGCCTCCTGATTGCCCCTAACTGCTTCTGCCTACCAGCCTGATCACAACATAACCACTACCCTTCCAGCCTGATTGATGCCTAACTGCTCCAGTGCTAGCCGTATTGCCCCTCACTGCCCTCCCTTGCCAGCCTGGTCGCCCCCAACTGTCCTCCCCTGCTGGCCTGGTCACCCCTAACTGCTCTCCCTGCAGGCCTGGTCATCCCCAACTGCCATCTCTTGTAGACCTTGGTCCCCTCCAACTTCCCACCCCTGCAGGCCTGGTCGCCCCCAACTTCCCTCCCTTGCAGGCCTGGTCCCTCCCAACTGCCCTCCACTGCTGGCCATCTTGTGGTGGCCATTTGTGTGTTGGAGTGATGGTCAATTTGCATATTACCTCTCTATTATATAGAATAGCATATTATACAGGGTGGGGTGAAAGTAGTTTTACATCTGTTCATATGAAAAAATATGATAATTAATAAATAGTAATATAAAAATAAACTCTGTGTACTTACATCAGTAAACCTACTTTTACTCTACCCTGTATATATACTTTTTTAAAAGAAAGTCTCTATGCTATTTCATTCTTTTTTTTCAATTTTCTTGACTAACTGATGAGGTTCTTCACATGCTGTTTCATGATAATAGTAAAATTGCTTCACAAAGCAAGAATCTTTATCATGGCAACACTAATTAGAGATAATTTTAGGGATGCTAATCAATGAACAATGTGATTTCCAAAATTAAAAATCAATGATGTATTTTTTAAAATTTTTTTATAAAAGTTTAGTAATTTGTTTATGCCGGGCTTGATAATATTTCTTACTTGCTGATGCATAACCTACTTTAATATATAGCCAATTAGAATCATAATTCAACAAGGCTCAAAATGAACCAATCAAGGAAAGAAATGTTTATTTGTGAATTAATGTGAAATAAAAAAATTAATCATTGTTGAGCATGATACAAGATTCTCAAATTTTGCCTTTGGATAAATAGTTTCATCTATTAGTGAGAGGCAGTTATCACTGGATGAATTCAATGCACATGATCAAACACCCGCGGAAGATGATATTTCAAGTTATAGAATCTACTGTGCAAATAGGATATTACACTATACATACAATGGAGTGGCTCTGGTATATGTCTGTCCACACTTTGCTTTCAAGGATAAGGATATTCTAGTCTACTTTTAAATGACACAAGTACTAAATAAGATGTATAGTTGGACTGTACTTTTTACTCCTTAGAATATATTTCTATTGATTTCAGAGAGAGGAGAGGAGAGGGGAGAGATAGAAACATCCATGAAGAGGGAGAATCATTGCTAGACTGCCTCCTGCACGCCCCCTAGAGGGGATTGGCCAGTAACCTTGGAATGTGCTCAACCACTATACTACCCCTGCCGGGCCAAAGTTCCTTTTTCAGTGGTCCCTTAGGGTTACAATAAAACTGTGAATTTGCACCTTTTGAGTCTTTCAGTAAATTCTACACAAATTTTTCACCTTTAATTTAATGGAAGTAGGGTAAAAATACTGTTAAAAGTACTTGGAAGACATTTAAATACAGTCTATGCAGTATATAAATTTATAAGATGGATGTGGCCTATCTTGTTCCATGTGGATATTTTAATTCAGTGATTAAAATGGTGACTTGAAAGTTCTTCAGTTTCAAAGGACTTTATCTCTGCTATCTAAAAATCAGTTTGCCTTATTTTTTAAAAGGAAATTAACATTTCAGCTTAAAAGGTGCTGGTAAGTTAATTTGCAATGAGCTGGCAGTGCTCCAGAAAAAATATCAATGCACTGCTCCAGAAAAAATATCAATTTATAATAAAAATAAACAGAAATGTATTTTCTCTCCTATCCTAATAAGAATCATTCCACGTAAGTCATTTTAGAATACATTTATTTTGGTATTTCACTTTTGAATTTTGAGTTTTCTCTCCATTTCTTTTTTAAATAAAGAAACACATTGAAAATTAAAAGAAAAAAACATATGATAATATTGGACTTATGAACAGCATCAAATAGTTTAACATGAATTTGGTCTGCTGTATGATTTTATTTGCTTGAAAATATAATAGTGTCAGTTTCAGAATTCTATTAATATTGACACAATTTTCCTACAGAGAGTAGCACCAGCAGAAACACAGTGGCCACATTAATAGGTAAAGGAGAAATACATATGGCACAACTGCTAGGTATTTGGAATACACAGAAATACATGTCCCAGCCCTTCTATCAGAGTCCCAGAAACAAATGCTGGAAATCAGAGGAGAACCAGAAAATTCGGTTTGTAACTTCGGGTTATTATCCCATTGTTTCCTACATAAATCCAATTTATAACAAATTATTAACTTGAAAATATTAGAGTCTAATATTATATGTAAACCACTGCAATTTTTCTGACTGCTTTTTTCCTTTATTTCCTCACAAGTTGTGATGGTTCATTTTATGGTTCAACTTGCCCTGGCCATGGCATGCCCAGATATTGTATTGAACACGTTTTGGGTATATCTGTGAGGATGTTTTTGGCTGAGATTAACATTTGAATGGTTAGAATGAGTAAAGCAGAGTGTCCTCGCCAGTGGGGGAAGCCCTTACCCAATCAATTGAAACCTAAATAGAAAAGGGGGGGATGTGGGGGAGAGGGGGGAGCTGGCTCTTCCCCAAATAGAGGGGAACTCCTCCTGCCTGACTATGGAGCTGGAACTGTGCTTTACATTGCCTTTTTAAAAAATAAGACTTTATTTTTTAGACAAAAGTTTTAGGTTCTGAGCATAATTGAGGAAAGGGTAGAAAGGTTTCCTATATACCCTGCCCCACATATGCATAGCCTCCTACATCATCAATACCTTCCACAGAATGGCACATTTGCTACAACTGATGAACCTACACTGACACATTAAAATCACTTGACATTACATTTCACTCTTCATGTTGTACATTCAGTGGGTTCAGAAAAATATATAAATTTATCACTATGGTGCCAAACAGTATTTTCACTTCCCAAAAGTTCTTAGACACTCAATCTAATCATCCCCCCGTCATCCCACTGGCAAATACTGACAACCACTGATTTTCCTACTGTCTCAAGAGTTTTGCCTATTTCAGAATGTCATGTATGATAAACCATATCGTATGTGGAATTTTGGGTTGGCTTCTTTCACCTAGTATTGTGAATTTAAGATTCTTGCACATATTTTTATGGCTTTATTGTTATACATCAATATTATGTTAGCTATACTGGGTCCTTTGCCTCTCCAAATACACTCTAGAAATAGCCTGTTGATATTCACCAAATAACTTACTAGGATTTGGGCTAGGCTGGCACTACATTTATAGATCAACTTGAGAAGAACTGATAGCTTAATGATATGTATTCCTATCCATGAACATGGAATATCCCTTATTTATTTCTTTGCTTTTGTTCATCAGAGCTTTTAGTTTTCTTCACACAGATCTTGAACATACTTTCTTAGATTAATACCTAAGTATGTCATGTTTTTTGTTTGTTTGTTCGTTTTGTTTTTGGGTGCCAGTGTAATGATATTGTACTGAGAACAAGTGTTTCTGCGTTTTTCTCTCCCTTAGGTGGGGCAGGATGACTAGAGCTAGCAAGAGCTAGGCAGCTTCCTTTGCCAGGTCAGTTAGATTCTAATAATACCCTCAGAAAGTAAGCTCCTGTTAATTAGCGTCCCCTGAGGGCAGGCCCTATTAAGAAGTACAGAGTGCTCTGACTTAACAGTACACTCCCCTCTTACCCCGATGCCTACTTATCCACAGGGGATATGCTCTAAGACTCCCAGTAAATGCCTGAAAGCTAGGATATTACTGAATCCCATACACGCAATGTTTTTTTTTTTATCGATATGTAGTTTTTCACTTAAAGGAAGCACTTTGTGGCTTCTCTTTGGTACATCAGAATTGTCAGCATCACTACTCTCACACTCTGGGACAATTATTTAGTAAAATAGGGGTTACTGCAACACAAACACTGATACAGAACCAATCTATTTGATAACTGAGATGTCTCCTAAGTTACTAACAGGCGGGTAGCATATATAGTGTGAAAATCTTAGACAAAGGGGTGATTTCTGTCCCAGACGAGACAGAGCAGGATAGTGCAAGATTTCACCATGCTACCCAAAAGAGCATGTAAAATGTATGAATTGTTTATTTCTGGAATGTACCATTTTATATTTTTTGGACTGTGGTTGACTATACAGGTAACTGAAACCACAGAAAGCAAGACTGCAGATAAGTGAGGACTCCTGTATTTTTTTTAAAAAAAAAAATTCTCCCCTATTGGAAGCATAAGGAGATTTTTCTTCATTATTTACTGTGTGGACCTGGTATATCTCACAATATTGTGCGGACCCCTTATGCGTTGGTACCTCAAAGTTCTAATTCTCAAACTTGTCCAGATTGACGCTCCAGCACTTTGTCAATTATAGTTTATGTTTTTGACTCTGGCACTGGTTCCCGTGGCATTTTCCATTGGTGAGTATCGGATTTATTTGTCTGTCCTTCCAATATTGGGGGCATCTTCTTAAAAATCCAAGAGGAGTTGTTGATTTTCAGTCTGTCCAGTTTTTTACTTGTTTGTTAAGACAGTATGGCAAATTCCAGCTCCCTTACTGTGGAACTGGAAACCAGAAGTCTGGGATAATTTTGTTCCTGCCTTCAGAGCCAATCTGAAAAATTGGCTCTTCTTTGGTCTCAAGCCTATAGACTTTCAGACTGTAATGCCACTATCAGCTCTCCTAGATCTCTTGGTTCTTAGTCTTCAGGCTTAGAATAGAACTATACCATCTGCCCTGGTTCTGAGTCTTTGGGCTTGGACTAGAACTATACCATCTGCAGCTCTTGGATCTCCAGCTTATCTACTACAAATCTTAGGACTATTTAGCCTCCATTATTATATGATCCAACCCCTTAATATATAATTTCATTGTTTCTGTTTCACCAGAGAACCCTGACTAATACAACAGTCTTTCCATTTTCTTTGCCTCTGTTAGCTAATTGAAGATAAATAAAGTAGTTTCTTTTTAAGTTCTACTTACAAAAACAAAATCATGAAACACCTAGAGCAGATGTGAGAGTAAACCTTTCTCCAATAATTACTATAAACAGTGTGGGGGTTGGTATGG
>NW_006294876.1:98047-100386 GCF_000327345.1 Myotis davidii | reverse complement strand
CTCTCTCTCTCTCTCTCTCTCTCTCTCCTAGAGAAATATGTTCCACCTTTTTCACATACCAGGTAGCAGACTGTGAGAAATATTTAAAAACAGCAGGAGTGTGCAGGCAATAATAATAATAACACCTTCCCCTGCATGGTAATTCGTAGTTCTCAAAGCATTTCCACATAGATTTGAATAACACAAATCATACAAAAAACTAGAGCGTGGGAGCGTAGATATTTTTATCTTTTACGGATGAGAGAACGGAGGCATTGAAGAGGAAAAGTAAGTGGCAGAACTAAATTTTCCACCTGGGTCTTCTGACAATAAATCAAGTGTTTTTACAATGGAATGACTCTGCTTGTGGACAGAGCTACATTAATTATATCTTTCAAGAAGGAGTTGACAGTCAATCCAAAGAGAAAGGACAAATAAGACTAAGTGGATTCTGCTCCAAAAGGCAAGAATGATGCTATAACTTAGAGAAACTAATAGCTGCATAAACAATGGCTGGCTGGTTGAGTTGTATGTCATGCAAAGAGGCCCTTAATTGCATGTACTCTAAAGGAAAGGGAATTTCAGAATGTATATAATGAAAAAATAATAATATTAACAACTGTGATAGCAAGAGCCGAAATATACTGAACACATGCTAACTCAGGAATCTTCTGGGAATTTTTGCTAGTTCTAAAATTGATTTGGCAACAAATATGCCATTACTGCATTTTAACATAGATGACAACACTGAGAGATTAAATAACCTCTCCAACGTATGTGACATCAAGACTATGTTAACTAAAAGTCAGGAAGCATTCCTAAAGTGAAAATCCAAGAAAACAGATAACTTTTGGGGGAAGTTTAAAATTTTAAATTAATTGCAAAGTACTTAGCTTATTTTCTCAGTGTTATAAATGTTATATAGAGAGCTTGCAAATTAAAAATAGGAACTAATAAAATTTAGTATATTTTTTAAAAATATATTTTATTTATTATTTTACAGAGCGGAAGGGAGAGGGATAGAGAGTTAGAAACATCGTTGAGAGAGAAACATCAATCAGCTGCCTCCTGCACACCTCCCGCTGGGGATGTTCCTGTAACCACGGTACATGCCCTTGACTAAATTGAACCTGGGACCCTTCAGTCTGCAGGCTGGCAGATCAGTTAGGGCAAAAATTTCACATATTGAAGTAACTGAATTATCTATAATATTAAATTTTATCAAGTCATGTGCTGCTTAATAACAGAGATACGTCCTGAGAAATGCATCAAGTGATCTTATCATTGTGTGAAGAACATCATTGAGTGCACTTACACGAACCTAGATGGCACAGCCTACTACACACCTATGCTATATACTATAGCCTATTGTTCTAAGATTATAAACTTGCACAGCATTTTACTGAACAAGACAACATGAGATTACATCAAGCACAAGAGAAAATGATGCAATTGTGTGATGCAGTAAAGAGCTGGTGCCAAGGTAACACAGCATATTTCTTTACAGAAAAGTTTTGTGTCAGTAGAAAAAGTAAATACACTTATAATAACATTAAGTATAGTATAGTAACTCATAAACCAGTAACATAGTGATTTATAGTATTATATACTATATTAATATTCATAGTATTAAATATTGTACATCATTATATGTGCTATACTTTTTTTTTAATTAAATCTTTATTGTTCAGATTATTACATTTGTTCCTCTTTTTTTCCCCCATAACTCCCCTCCTCCCAGTTCCCACCCCACCCTCCGCCCTCACTCCCCACCCACTGTCCTCATCCATAGGTGCACGATTTTTGTCCAGTCTCTTTCCGCATCTCCCACACCCCTTTCCCCCACAAGAATAGTCAGTCCATTCCCTTTCTATGTCCTTGATTCTATTATGATCACCAGACTATTTATTCACTTGATTCTTAGATTCACTTTTTGATAGATGTGTATTTGTTGTCATAATTTGTATCTTTACATTTTTCTTCTTCTTCCTCTTCTTAAAGGATACCTTTCAGCATTTCATATAATACTGGTTTGGTCGTGATGAACTCCTTTAGCTTTTCCTTATCTGTGAAGCTCTTTATCTGACCTTCAATTCTGAATGATAGTTTTGCTGGATAAAGTAATCTTGGTTGTAGGTTCTTGGCATTCATCACTTTGAATCTATCTTGACACTCCTTTCTGGCCTACATAGTTTCTGTTGAGAAATCAGCTGACAGTCGTATGGGTACTCCCTTGTAGGTAACTGACTGTCTTTCTCTTGCTGCTTTTAAGATTCTCTCTTTGTCTTTTGCTCTTGGCATTTTAGTTATGATGTGTCTTGGTGTGGTCCTCTTTGGATTCCTTTTGTTTTAGATTCTCT
>NW_006294876.1:75134-97773 GCF_000327345.1 Myotis davidii | reverse complement strand
CGTTGTCTGCAGTGGGAGAGCTTCTGTGCTGGATCTCTAGTGCGGTGCTAATCTAGCGTTTGCCTGAGTCTATCTCCGGCAAATGGCTCTGCGCAGTGCTTGGGCGGGGCGGGTCCCATGGGATCTATAGGGCGGGCGGAGGGAGCAGTTATGGCTGCTTTCAGTTCCGTCCCTAGGGACTCTGCCTCACAGAGTCCCAGCAACCGCTGCAAACCTCGGAGAGAAAGCTGCCTTCGGGTTCCAACCGAAGCCAGACAGTCCGGCTTCTCCTGTTTGAGTATGGGCCCCTAGGGACTCGCACGAATCTGGAGCTCAGAGTCTGAAGCTCCCTCCCGATTGTAAACAACAACCGTGCCCTCCGCCGCCAGCCCGCTCCGCGCGCACTCCGCACCTGAGAATTTCACGTCAGCACTGCACCTCCTCTGAGTCTGGGTATAATATTCTCTTTCCTAGTTGTAGAATTTCCACTCTGCCAGCCTCCCTGTGGTTCTGGATGATGTCCGTTCCGTCTTTTAGGTGTAACTTGAATTGGTTGTTCAAGGCAGCAATCTCTGGCGTTAACCTATGCCGCCATCTTGGTTTCTCTATATGTGCTATACTTTTATGTGACTGTGTAATAGGTTTGTTCTCACACCTGCATCACCACAAACGCTTGAGTAATACATTGAACTACATTAAGTCGACTGCAATGCCACTAGGCAATAGGAAATATTTGGCTCCATTATAATCTTACTAGGAGCCCAGCACGCGACATCACGCGGCACTGCCCACCCACCTGCAGCCCTGCCTTGACACCCGAACCTGTCCACACAGAGCTCCAGTGCGCCTGGCCCAGCCCCCAAACCCTCTAGCCTTCTATGGCCACTTCAAGGCCTGCCCTCGGTTCCTCAAGTAGCCTTGGGCTGGTCCCGCCTTCTCTGGGCACCTCCACACTTCCACTCCATCTCTGGAGCAACACCCCAGCTAATATGCTAATGACCGGGCTGTTACCTGTTACAGCATATTGACCATTAGCATATTAGCTCTCTATTAGTATAGATGGGACCAGCATCATACACACAGTTTATCATGGACTGAAATGTTATTCGTTATGCAGTGCATGACTTTTTTGTACATTGTCATGCCTATTATGCCTTTATTTTGAAAAAGGTCCAATTAATTAAATATTATAGTTATCTTGCCACGGTAATGAATTAAGAGCCCCCAGGTGAAAGCCACAGAGAGCCAATGTGGTTCAGAAGATGGACATGTGACTGGTACTTAGATGTCAGAGTGACGTCCACATTTTAAAGAGCTTACTTCCCTGACACTCCCAATTATTTGTGTTAATCATTCTCACTCCAGATCTACATTCTCTCTAGTCACATTGGCACCATGGTTAACCATTTCAATTTCTTAACCATCAGTTTTTTCATCATCATCATCATCATCATCATCATCATCATCATCATCATCTTCTTCTTCATCCTTTTCAAAATGAACCATTTACTATGCTTCAAGTACTGTACTAAGTACTTTATATACTCATATGAGAAAAACATTAACATTTCCTTTTTACTGTCACAGAGAGCTTAAATACCTTGTTTGAAATTAGGCAGATGGTAAATAGTGGGACTGATGCTTTAAATCCAGTTCTCAATGATTTATTATAATGTTCCCTTAGAAACTTTCATTCATTCATTTCCTTGCTTACGGATCTGACCCAGGTACAGAACCAATTTACAACCTAGGCAATTGAAGCCATTTTATTCTTCTGCTTGTCTTCTTATTTGACACAAATTTTTAAAAAGCCTGGATTCCCAGCTGGTGTATCTCAGTGATTGAGTGTTGACCCATAAACAAGGAGGTCAGGGTTCCATTCTCAGTCAAGGCACACACCCAGGTTGTGGGTTCGATTCCCAATGGGGTGCAAGAGTCAACCAATCAATGATTCTCTCTTATCATTGATGTTTCTATCTTTCTCCCTCTCCAGTCCTCTCTGAAATCAATAACAATGTTTTGTTTAAAGCCTTGACTTATTTTCTTTCTATGCTAAACACATCCCAGTGTCCTTACAGTACATGTACTTGCAACTTTGAAAAGCTAATCTCTCCAAGTGAGTTCTTAGTCACCTCCTTTCCACCTCCGTGGGTAATTGCTTCATTGACTCCATTCCTGCGTTGTCAGCTGCTTGCTTTTCACTAGTGTGTTTCTTAATTCCTGAGAAGGTCCAGTCTCCTGAGTGATATCTCACTGCCAGAATGTCTCATTCAGCCAATTGCTAACACTTTCCTCTCTATCCCCCTTATAGAGATTTACGAAAATATCATAAGCAATTTCCTATCTTTGAAGGCACATTGGCTGTTTTTGAATGGTCATATCACTATCCTTGATCATTGGAGTTTAATAATCACTCTCTTCTTAACATATACTTCTGACTTCCCTCAATACAATCACCTTTAATTTTTCTGATATTTAATAATACTTTTCTTCTTTTACACCAACAGTTTAACTGTTGGTGGACAGTGTGACCTTCCATTCATTATCTGCATGCTCTATATGGACTTATCCATTCTCAAAGCTTTGAAAATCCTTTACTAGTATATTGCTTCCATTCAGCTGATAACAAAGCTAAGCAAATGAGAGATCTAAGATCTCAATAACTTAGAGAGAATAAGTTATTGGCATAATGTCAAACACTAGTTAGAGGGAGAACCAAGGGGAGTTACAAACTGAATGAAACAAACCCAAACAAAGATTATCTTTTTCTAAGCCCAATTTCTGCCACTCTCCTTCCCCTTAAACCAGCCATTCTAAGACTATAAACTCACATTTCCCTCAGTGCTTTGCTTTATCCTGAAATGCCAAGTCCACTTATTTATTTGTTGCCTCTCAGCTCCACTCATACCCTCTGTTACTTGTCTTGGTTGCGGGACTGGGGCTCTGCACAAGGAACTTCCCACACTCCTTTATCCTCTGATGTTTTGTTAGATCTGGTCATATGGAAGTACAGAGTGTGGATGAAATGTCTTAGACGGGGAGAAGAGCTTCTTTCAGAGTCCATGTTGGCATCACTTCAATGTAAGTAAGAGTAGATTCAGCCTTTACCTTCTTCAGACACTCTCTGCATTAGACTTTCTAAACCCCCCCAGAAAGACCTGGGACAAACAGGGGGGGATGGGTGACTCCTAGAGGTCCAAGTGCAAATAAAGCTGAAATCTGTCCTAAAAAAAAATGAATACCAGCCTTGTAATGCTTATCCTCAAAATCCTCAGGTCTGATTATTCTACTCTTCAACCATTGAGGTGAAAAATGCTCTCTGCAGGTATTCATTCGTGAATTACTTCATTGTACTCTTTTTACTTTTATAGCCTATAGACCTGAATTATCAGTGGTCAGCCTCAATTTCCTTTGGCTTGAAATATTTAGTATGTTTTCTGTTTTCCAAACTAAACCCTGACTGATAGTCAAACAGTGGCACAGTCTCAGGCTCTTCCTCATTCTCGCTGTTCCCTCAGTATATCAACAAGGTGCCATCAACTAAACCTGATGGTATCTCTTTAATTGTCCCACCCTCTAATCTTGGTCAGTGCCTCATGTCATTTTATTTATTTTTTATCAATTCCCTAGCTTGTATAAATCTTCTAACCAACTGGAGATTTCCTAACCACTATCCTCACCTTACTTAAGAATATGCTTCACATTTATTTCCATATTGCTAAACAATAAATAAAAATTGATGAAGCCATAATTACCATTGACTCCTCCTGATCCACATCATCAAATTTAATCATCTTACTAGGGATTGGAGGTCTTTTGCCACCAGATACATCTGCTATCTTTATGCCCTGATATATGTGCCATCTATGCTAGTATTCTCTAAAATTTCCTTTTATTTTTGGTTAGTCTATACAGTAATACTTGGAGATCTAGGAGAAATGCTCCACCAAAAGAGTCATTTGCAGGATTCTCTCTGCTTCCATGGCATCACACATGTACCTTTGCAGTTATTACCTTTGTATCTTTCAACCCAATTTCACTACTATACATGGCAGGGGTAGCTCACATTTTGTAAGCCTGAAACTTCATTGTACATTTTAAGTACTAAAGTGTGTTTATTGAATGCTTTTGAATGTTTTCTTAAATTAGTTAACCATAGATAAAAAGAATCTATAATAATAAAAGTGCAACATGCTAATTAGACTGGACGTCCTTCCAGACGACCTTCTGGATGAAGTTGGGGCTGCGAGGGAAGGCCCGGTCCCAGGTGCCAGAGGGAAGCCGGGTCATGGGTGCCAGAGGGAAGTCGGTGCTGGCAGCCAGAGGAAAGAAGTCCTACTCTTGCACAAATTTTGTGCATCGGGCTTCTAGTGAAGAATAAAATGAGAACATCTGTGATGCACTGGCTTGGTTTATGTACTCTGAAGTTCATCTATTCCTATTAAAAACTTTCTCAAAAATGAACAACCAGTGGTTCCTGGAAAATGTTAGAATGGTATCCTGTCCAGTATTTTCCACTTCGTAACTCAGGACTTTTAGACACATGACCTACAGGCCCTTTGCACCAATAAAATAAAATAAAATGTCTTGCTTACATTATATTTACTTCATCTTTGTCTTTTCGGAAATTGTTATCTCTGCCTTGAATTGAATTGACTTAACCCAATGGTTAAAATTACCAAAATGATACCATAGGCATAAAATGCCATAGGGAATTAAATCTTTAAGAAAGCAGCATTTAAATTTACTTGTGAAAATCTAAAGTTGTTGAAGGAACAGTTAGTTGTCTAAGGAGTCAGAGATTCTGAACTGATACAGAGCATTATAAATATTAGTGGGCTGAGGGCCAGAAGAGTGAGTGTGCAAAACTGTGAATGGAACCTATTACCTTTCCCATTTTGTAAGATTTTCCATCTGTACCCTATACCATTCTGAAATTCTGATCATCTTAGATGCAAGTTCTGCAACACTTCACACCTCCCTGATCCCTAGTGTTGATGCAGCTCATTTGAGTTGCTAAGAGGGAATTTTCTTCCTCCCTCATCACCCCTACCTGGATTTGTTCTCCTAAGAGACCAAAAGGCAATTTCAGATTTGCATTTCATCACCATAACTTTAAGCTTGATTTAATTATTTCCCTCTAGGTTTGTTATCCTTACTTAAGATTGTCAGATTCAGTTTTAACTTTTTATTTTTGTCATGCTGGTTTCAAGGTCTGTAGTTGGCATGGTTAATAAATTTAATAGTTGTGAATGTAAACTACTATATTAAAATGGAAAATAGAGGGATCCAAAAGCATAACTACAATGCCAAAAGGAAAGTCTGAAGTAAGTAATGCACAGAAGCCTACAGATGCCCACACCTAACTCAGGAACAGCAAGTTTTATGTGTGCACAATTATTATATCCTGAGCATCATATTTCATAAACAACCTACCATTCAGTGAACCACAAAATTCAGTACTCGCTATTACATACTGTTTACTCTTATTATACCAAAGGAGTTTTAGTATTTTACAGCACATAAATTTGTGCATTATTTGAATGCATTTATAGTATCTATATTTATTCACATCATATCTCTATGACATCTATATCCACCTAGTAAAAACACTATTTCTTTCTTCTCCTCAATGATGACTATCAGTGCAGAGTAATTGATTATATCATGTGCTAACATTTTATTAAATATAAAAATCTAAAAAAAAGTTATTTGTAAGATTAAACATTATATCCCCAGGGAGCAAAATTTGTGAAATAAAATCAGTGTCAGCAAAATAATTATATAAAATCATGATAAGGGCCAAATTCTTTGACTGTATAGCTAGTCTCCTTATAATCACTGGCTGAGTACATTGAAATATATTAGTATATTTTAGTCAGTAAATAAATATACTATCTTCAAGAAAATTTTCTCCAAAATAATTTAAGAATAACAAAATATCAATATTTACATGCTTTTAAATTCTGATGAAAGTTATATATAAACTTGACATGTCAAATAGGACATATTCTCAAGGGGTTCATTTCGTACATAGGTTTTATCCTTTGATATTTAATTTATAATTAATCATTATGGCTTGTAGATATTAAATCACTCTTATTTAACCATTTAAAGGGAGATTTGAATATTCCTGAAACTAAAAAATACAGGAGATTCTACACTTCCAATAAATTTACAAAATCAAAAGCAGTTTGAAACCAAATGATTAGAAATATGTTGAAACAGTATATAATACACGTTTAAACATGTGGAACATAATGGAAATTTAATTTCCTTCCAGGAAGTATGTACTATTGTTTATCTTCTAAGTCTATGAATGAAAGATGGATATAAGTGCTTGCATACAAAGTGAGAGTCTGATAAGCAGTTTCTGAGGTTTGTTTTGTTTATTATAATTTTCTTTCCTGATATTTAGTTCAACATTATTTTGAGAGATTCCAGAATATATTTTCACAATAGGCCATAGTTACAGTGCTAACTAATCTGTCCCACAATTTCAGTATTTTTACATGCATTAAGTTCTTTATCACAAGTAATTATTAGATAGCAATTGTCCTTATCCCCTTTTTAAAACAAAACAAAAAAACAGAGGCACAGCTATGTGAAGTTATTGCCCAAGATTATACAACATATGTAAGGGAAATCCAAAAATTGAATGCAGGTAATCTGATTCTGGAATCTCTGCCCTCCAACATTACATGGCTCTGTCTCTCAACGAATGCTAACTGTGCACTCCTGGAAAATTTAAGTCAATTATTTAAATCCAATTTTACATACTGAAAAAATAGCACTATACCAATAACTAGGTTTCAACGTTCTATTTTTGTATGCCTCAATTCATATTAAATAGATCTGAACAGAAGACAATATTTTTATAAGAATATTTCCAATGGGAAATGTACTTTCTCAGCATGTAAACACAGGTAGTTGGAATCGCATTCTTTCATGATCTGAATGTGGTTAACTGTTTAATCAGTTCACAGGGAAGTCACCCACAAATCCTCTTAGATGCAAGTTCTATACTTGTATAGTCATCTGAAGAATTGCATACAGCCACAGAGGAGCCCTGCAGCACCCCGCTTTGTGTATTTGAGGTGAGCAGTGTTGGTGCAGGGAGAGGATGGTTTAACAGCATAAACTGAATCGATAAGGCACAAGTTTTATTTCTTCCCTCTGCACTTCTCCTGCATTGCATAACCCTTTTTTATATCTAAAATCCAAATAAATGAATACAACTTTCTAGACAATAAATCAAACTATCTCAAGGACATAATTATATTTCTAAATAGAAACTAATAATTTCCATTCATTTAAATTTTGTGATAAACGAATACTCATAAGTAGTTCAACCTTCCTAAATACCCTTGGCATGAAAATTAATAGACTCAAGAAATTGTATTTGGGAGACAAAAAATTCCTTTGCACAAAAACTATCACAGTGGCAATGACCATGATTTTGACCAAGGGCATCTAGCCACTCTTGCTATTTGCTATAGCTGCACCCTAATATTTTGGTGTACATTTACTTTTGGCAAATATTAAAACTAGGAAGCAGTATGACTACTATACTTAGAAAGAAAAATGTTTAGGTGTGATATAAACATATAAAGGGGATGTTGAAAAGTAAGATTCGAAATTCAGCACCAGGATTCTAGGACTGATGACTTATTCATATATTCTAATAATAAAAAAAAATCCTTCTTTTTATAAACATGATACTAAATATTTCATTCAATCAGAAAATTTTTTCAGACACACAGACCTTCTTGAATACAGTTAAACACATTATCTTTGACCTGTTTTAAATGAATAGGAATGAAGAAGATGAAATGTATCCTTAGTAAACTGTATTCAGTTTTTGAGGCATAGTAGATCAAATATCAAGCTTTGAGTCAGCAATCAGACTATAATTGCTGGCCCTTTTGCTTATAAATTAAGTTTCTGAAAGAATAAGTAGCCTGTATCTGTGATGGGATATTAAAATTTCCACAGGGGTATGCTCACATACCAAAGCCTATGATAATACTTGCTGCATGTGACATGCCATGTAATATTCAGCATTTCAAACATGGAAATTGAAAGTGCTTTGTAAACTAATAAGTGCGATACAGAATCAGGTGATTATTTGTATTGAGTTGTGTTATTTTATGTCAAAAAAGAAAATCTCCCATATTTCCAAGGGCCCCATCCTGTATAATAAAAGCCTAATATGCAAATTGTCCCCTCGGCCAGGAGTTCGACCAGAAGTTTGGCCAAGGGGTGGGGCTGGCAGCAGTGGTGATGGCAGGCAGCTGGGGAAAGGGAGGCGTCCCCAGCCGGAAGTCGCTAGGGACCCTACCTGTGCACTAATTTTGTGCACTGAGCCTCTAGTTAAAGTATAAAAGCACTCTTTTTTCTCATGCTTTGAAACGTAGTGCATTTATTTTCACTGTTTACCTCAATCTTATTTGTATTAGTTTTCCACGGCTGCCACAAAATGCCACAAACTGGGAGGTTTACTTAACACAGAAATTTATTTGTTTCGTGGTTTTGGAGACTAGAAATCTTTAATCAAGATATGAGCAGAGCCATACTCACTCCTTTAGTGTCTGATGCTTGTCTGCAATCCTTGGTGCCCCTTGGTTTGCAGGTGCATCACCACAGATTCCCCCTCCATCATCACATGGCCATCTTTTTCTTATGTGCCTCTCTCCTCTCATAGTGTTTTCTTCCTCTTCTTATAAAGAAACCAGTCATATTGGATTAGGACCCAGTCTAATGACCTCATCTTAATTTGATTATATCTGCAAAGACCCTATTTTCAAATATGGTCACATTCAGTTACAGGGGTTAAGACTTCAATAACATTTTTGCTAAACTCAATTCAATCTTTAACACTAGTGAATTCAAAGTAGGCTTGCATATGCATATGGGCTAACTCTGTACATACAACATTACTTTTAAATAAGTATTATATAATTTAAAAATAAATATATCATACATTAATGTGTGTGTGTGTGTGTGTGTTTTCTATTACCAAGAATAAATAACAGAATGGGTCAAGTACAACTAGACTTTGACATTAGATTTGCTATAATTTTACTAGGAAGAACACACAGAGAAGAACACTTTGTGAGAGAGGAAAGGGCAGATAATAAAATAAAGTGTTTCGGGGAAAATTATGAGTCAGGTGCTAGCCTGACTCATAAGTAGATATTTAAAAAATAAGCATCAGAAATACATTAGGTAGGTTAGAGGCAATACAATGAAACAGGAAAAAATTTAATTCGATTCTAGAAGCACTTGAGAAACCATTATAGATATTACTGCAGGACAGTAGCATGACACACAGATATTTGTGAGGGCACTGGATGTAAACATAGGTCAAAAGTTAAAACTCAAGGACAGAAAGTGCAGTGAAGGGGCTATTGCATTAATGCCGTTCTACAGTATTCTGGTGATAGTGTATGCCCGCACACTGTGCGCTGAGGTGCATGAGGCACTGCGGATATTTTCAAGATAAGCACAGGGACATGTATTAGGAACACAATGGTCTACTACTCTTTGGCTGTTCAGACCCATTTCTTTAATGAACAAAACTGTTAGGTTTTTGGCCTAGGACTGACTTTATCACGTACTGAAACACTAACATACCCATGGACCAAAACAGTTCAGGAATCTGTAGCAAATTAACTAATCTAAAGAATTAGTTTTACTTTTTGATATGCAGCTCCTATAATTTTATACGCTCCTCAATATCTTCCTTATCTTCTTTATTTGAGTTATGCTTAATTAAAAGCCCACATTTTTATGTTACATTGGTCTGTAACAAGTCAAACCCCTTGCTTTTTTTTTTTCCAGTTGTGTCTGGTTGCAAAAACTAGGGAAAGCGCATTCTGTCCAAAATGCAGTCAGATCTAGTTCTTCTTTAATAAACTTCATGCTCCTGACTTCAGGTATTTTTGTTTTGTTTTGTATTTTCTCTTTGCAGAGACCATTTCCAATACTATTTATGTTACATTTAGCTCTCAATTTTCTTATTATACGTATTACATGTGGCTATCTGATTTAATTGACTCCTGGGTCAATACTAACGCACAGACCCATGTTAATAATGAAAGTACATATGATAAATGGAAGTTTATTTATAAACTTCCTCTTTCCATCACAGGAAACAACCATAACAGCAGAATCATTAACAGTAATAAAAATGATAACAGGTATCCATAGTTTTATTGTAATCTTGTCCTACCATGTCTACTAGCATTTTCCACATATCCTACCATATTGGGAGCTCAAACTAAAATAAAATCAAGTATTTATCCTTTCCGGCACATGCCTGCATTCATTCACTTCCCTTTACACTGCTCACTATTTCCTCCCTGTCCCTCTTGTAGTCATGCTCAGCCTAAGCCACCTTCACCAGGGCGAGCCTTGCACCTGGGCAACAGGAGCGCTGCCCTGAACTCACTAATTTTCCAGGGACCAGCTGGCCCTCTGTGGGGCAGCACGACTCCAGGATAGCAGATCCATGAAGGTAAAGAGATGTGGTCTATGTCTAGATCATACACATACTAACAGGACAATAGAAAGGATGACAATAAACACAAGTCCAATGTTTTCGCTAAAGAGAAGGTCACTAAACTCTGTTTAAATATAAATTCTGATTACATTCCTCAAGGGGAAATTATTAGATAACAAATATTATTACACTGTCTATATAAACACACTCAATCCTCACAACACCTTTATGCTTTAGGCACAAGGATTATCTTCATTGTACAGAAAAGATGGAAAACCCAAAGTTTTGCCCAGCTAGTGTGTCTCAGTGGTTGAACAATGACCTATGAACCTGGAAGGTCTCAGTTTGATTTGTGGTCATGGCATATTCCCGGGTTGTGGGCTTGATCCCCAGTGAAGATTGTGCAGGAGGCAGCCAATCAATTATTCTCTTTCATCATTGGTGTTTCTATTTCTCTCTCCCTCTCCCTGCCTCTCTGAAATCAATAAAAAATATTTTTAAAAATAAAGAAAACACAATGTCTTATAAAAACATGACAAAGTCAACAGGGTGGGGGAAAAGTAAGTTTGCAGTTGTGAGTACACAAAACACAGTTTATTCTCCTATTATTATTTATGAATTATTGTATCATATTCCATACTTTTGCCATATCCTGTACATGTTGTGTGTACAGCAGAATTTGAATTTTCACCCAGGCAATATGGTCTCTAGAAATAAGACTTAGAAAAACAAAAATGGAGATCTCTGTTTCTTTACTTAGCTGGAGCGTACAGTAGCAGGATAATGTAAGGAAAATAAATGAGATCATGATAAGGGAAGGAGTACAAACACAACATTTTCTAGAACTAAGATTAATCCTGCCTTTTTTGGTTTCTAAGAATCAGGCAGTCTTTTTGAAATAATGTTCTTGCCTACTATGCAATTAAGACTATGGTTTAAGAAAACAAAAAGACATTGCCTCCAGGTTTATTTCTTTAATGATGTGACCTCGAAGTAATTAGCATTGTCCATTTTCCTGACATCTCTTTCAGCAGTCTGATTTCCTTATAATTATCTATTCTCGTTTGACCTTTATAAAATCTCACAGGTAAAATAAAATTACATAAAAGTAACTGAAATATATCATGGAAGCTTTCCACTGTTGTCAAAATAATAATAATCCTATATAATAAAAGCCTAATATGCTAATTGCCCAGCCGTCTGGTCGGTCGTTCAACCAATCAAAGCTAATGATATGCTAAGGCTGCTCAACCACTTGCTATGATGTGCACAGACCACCAGGGGGCAGCCACTCTGACTAGTAGCCTGCTGCTGGGTTCTGGCCAATTGGAACTGAGACAGGCCAGACATGCCTTGGAGCCCTCCCACAGTTCCTCCCCAGCTGGCCAACCTCCTGCATCCCTCCCCAGCCTTAATTGTCAACCGGTGGGGGTCCCTCGGCCTGGCCTGTGTCCTCTCACAATATGGGACCCCTGAGGGAATGTCAGAGAACCGGTTTTGGCCCAACAGCGGAACAACCAGTTGCTATGATGTGCACTGACCACCAGGGGGCAGAGACTCAACACAGGAGCTGCCCCCTGGTGGTCAGTGTGCTCCCACAGGTGGAGGGCAGCTGTGATGGCGGGACCCTCTCCTGCCTCTGCAGCAGCACTAAGGATGTCTAACTGCCGGCTTAGGCCTGCTCCTCATCAGTTGGACATCCCCCAGGGGGCCCTGGACTACAAAAGAGCACGGGCCAGACTGAGGGACCCCCCGAGTGCATGAATTTCATGCACTGGGCCTCTAATAATAATAATAATAATAATAATAATAATAATAACTATTTCCTCTCTGATTTATTCTGGTTATCTAAATAATTCATCTGAACAAACTTAAGCTTTAATCAAACTCATTTGATTGCCTTTTAATTAAGGCTGCATGTTGTATATTACAAATCTTTTTCTTGTGACTCCTCAATGAGAAAGTTAGAGAATTAGCCAGACTTTTATTTGAATAATAAAAATCATTATTCCAGAGATGGGTTTGTTTCTCCCTTCATATTAGGTGTTTCTAACACAATGCACATTTTCCATACCTGCTTTGGTTTCAAAATTGAAGGAGTTTCATTGTCACAGGAGATAAATGGAGGTATCTGTTAAGTAGGCCCTTATGACTTTTAGATTCTCTAAAATCTAGTTCTGAGTTTGAACACATAACATTTCTTGGCAGATTGTTGCCCCAATCTTGGTTTTAGAAATATAGGTCAAGTATTTAATCATCAAACAACCACGGGTCTTTAACAGATTCACATTTTTCATGATAATAGAAAACCCTAGGGTTATTTTGTAGTAGAGAAGGTTATATTATTTCTAGTTCAAAAAATTGTGAAATGCTATTTTATTTAAATTATTGTTGGGGAGGGGGCCCTTATGTCTGAATACCTGTACTGTTATTTATTTTTTATATTTTAAATCGCATTCATAACATGAATATATTGTTAATGGTTATATGAGCCTGTACCTTAATCTTTCCCCTTTTTATTTCAAGCTTTTATTTACTACAAAATCAATTTGTACTGTATAAGCTGTCATTAATATGGATTTGCTATTGTGTACTAAATATATTCTATATGCATGCCTTTTGGTTAAAACTTTGCTGACATAATGAAATGCATTCTTCTTAATTAAAGAACAAACAATGTTTCTCTTTCTCCTGATTTGATGAATGCTTCAAATTATGTTATAAAAGCTTGCCAAACATTTTCCATTGTAAGTTTATTTTTTCTAATTTGCAAGAGGTTGTTTCAAAATGATTATACAGCATTTACTGAAAAGAGGCACTGTTTTGAATATTCAATTGTGCCACAAGCATTCACTCTTAATATAAGCATATACTCATATATATTCTGTCCCTTTCTGATTTCATACCCTCTCACTCTTCCCCTTGCTTCCTGCCCTCACTCCACAATGTTCTTCTAGCAGCTTCTTAAACATGCAAAATAAAGCTTTTATATTAAGAAGAAACCACTTTATATTCATAAAAAATAAAATCTCCTTTTTATATCCAGAATATACTAGATAAACAGTTAAGATTAACATATTATCTCAGCTATAGTTTTTAAATATCACCAACACAACGACCCCAACCATCATCACATACTCCCTAAACACACACACACACACACACACACACACACACACGAGTATTTGCTGAATTGTAGAGACTTGTACATTCACTACAGTACCTAACATTGGAGAACACAAGATACTGGAAAGGGGTTGGCATGGGTTTTCCATAAAGAATGGTGGGCAAGATAGAAACTTGGAGTTGATGGCTTACAAGAATTCTGAAGGCAGTAGGGGTTCAATTGAGCTGCTGTGAGATGAATAGCATAAAAGTTGTGGCCATAGGACAGCATGTGTTTGATGTGGAAAGAATGAAGTTCCTGTGAGCAAACTGGATGCCTATAGAAGGTGAGTTGGCCTAAAACACCTTGAAAAAAAATTGTGCAACAGGAAAGAGAGTCCGAATTAGATGGGATATGAATTGTTTTAAATTGGAGTCAAGTGCTCTTGGAAATATCCGAAAGTAAGTTGTTATTGCCATACAGAAAATTCTAATTGTGAATGAAGTTATGGGATCTGTCCATGGTTCTGCCTAGGGAAGCGTCAATGATATCACAGAAAATATTGCAGAAAGTGATGAGAGAAAAATAAAGGCATTGAGGTCTTCTAGATTGAATACATTCAATAAATTATTCTTGTATGTTTGCTATATATATTGCATAAAAACATTTGAGTCTGAAATTTGTTTTTAAAAGGCAAGACTAAGAAAATGTTAAAGAAAACAAGAAGATCCACTTATACACACACAAACACAATGGCCTTCAGAAAGCAAAAATCTGATCTTTAAGAGAATACTTTTAAATGTCTTCCTGCTGCTAACTAAACCACTTTAAGTAAGTGAAAGTGTATAGAAACAGCAGTTGAAATTAGCTGTCACTGTCATGAATAAGAACCAAATTATATTTGACAATCCAAGTTTCAGTTGTAAAGTGATATTTGGTGATTACTATAATTAAAAGCAAATGAACAGTATGTTAACTTCACTAATATACTGTTTGTTCAAATAAGTTACTTCTATATTGATGTGACTTACTCCACAGATACACTGCAATTATACCATTTAATTCTGGATACATTTGATGGAAGACTTTTCAACCATGAAGTCATTATCATTTTAAAGAAAACTGTCAGTTTAAAATCATAGAAAAAATAAAGCCAACACTTCTTTAAAAATATCAGATATTTTCTCATTGCTTAAACTAGACTGTAGTAAGCTAAGAAATTAACATCAAACATAAAGATATTTATAGCACCTTAAATAACTATAGCAAACCATTTATTATAAATTGAAAGAATTATTTACTACCATATCCTAAAAATAGACGCAAGCTACTGAACATATCTAAATTAATATTGTATGTCAGTAGAAAAGACAGATTTTAAATATGATTTTTATAAAACTATGGTTATAGAATTGGTTAATTATGTTCTTCTTTTAGAATATATTAAGAATTTGTTGAAATACGTTTATTAAAAGTTTAATGATTAGAAAATGATCTCTGTTAATATGTATCCCTACCTATATTTACATTTTTCATACATTTTGTAATGAGTTTTAGGAAATTAAACTTCTATAGATAGAAATAAAAATGTAAAAGCATCATATAATTTATAATGTTAGATATTACTCATAAAGTGATTATTTAAATAAAAAACCAACATATTTTTATTTTTTATATCTATCATTTTATGTCCATACTCAATTCACAGAGTTAAATTTATCAAGTAACTATGGTTAATTAATGTTTATTTTCTGATACTAAATTAATCTAGACAATATTTATAAAATAACTATTTAAAGGCACTTTAATACATACTTTTGATATTACACAATTTTTAACTCATTCTGAAATGTTTCCCCAACAACCTTGCAATATTATTGGAGAGACAAATTATTCATGTCTCTATTTGAAAAAAAATAATACAAATGATTATATATGAAAATGTTTAAAGTACCAAAAGTAAAGTAATAATAGTACATTTGTGAATACACTTTATGAAAAAAAGAGTGCATATATTTACAACCTAGTAAATGATGTCTTTGACCTTGAGACTTACTTAGAAGACTACTTTCTCCTTTAGATGCCACTCTTTCTCCTGAGATCCTTCTGGTCACCATTCTTTACTATCTTGTCCAACCAATTATATAATCTCTCTTCTAACCAACTTTCTTCATCACTAACAATTTAATTGGAGAGTCTGAGACTCTCCATACCAAAATCTATATACATAAAAGCCTAAGCAATCGAATACCCGAACAACCTTACGATTTAACACTGGTCAACCGGTCACTATGACACGCACTGACCACTAGGGGGCAGACATTCAATGTAGAAGCTGCGCCCTGGTGGTCAGTGCACTCCCAAAGCCAACTCCCCGCAGCCTGCCAAATTGCTGCTGTCGCTCCCTTGGCTGGCGAGGCCCAATCAGCCCTGATCTCCACCCATCATGAATTTGTGCACCAGACCTCTAGTAAATAAATAAAACAAATTGTTTCCTCATTCTGAACTCTCTCTAGCCACTATAATCTATCTTGTCTTTTCTTCTCAAGGATTATTTTACATATAACTATTATAACTCTCCATTTACTATTTTACTATGCTGGTTCCTGCCTAAGAACCCACAGAAATTGTTCTATATAAATTTACTACTTACATCATCAATCTGGCACTTTAAAACTCAATGTCCTCATATTCTCTTCTACTTTAATTCATTATTCTTCAATGTTCTCTGATTCATCCACTCTCAGTAACTCTGCTGATTTGCCTGAATTACCTCTACCACACAAACATGAATACACTATTTTCATTAACCTCTTCTAAGACCTTTAAACTAGTATATGCAAATCACCAGCTAGACATAACAATTGTCAAGGTCTTGCACACTCTGCCCCTGACAGTGCAATTGTTTTCTTGCTCATTTCCTAATCTCTTGACCCAAATCTTTTCTCCAGTTATGCAAACTCTCCTTTTTCCAAATCATAAACTATAATTAGTGAGATCCAAACTCACTCTTGCCAATGTCATAAACATATTGGTTCTATTTTTTACTTCCCTTTCTTTGCATGACACTTGATATAATAAAAATTTTATTTACATAGCTCCTACATATCTGAGCTTTCTATCATAATTTATAAAAGCCACACAAATTTGGGGCCATTTAATAATTATGTTTTCTAATATCAACTTGGCTTACAAAAACATATTGAAACCTTCTGTTTTTCTAGACAGCTTTCTGACAAAGTTTTCTCAATATTTATTTCAGGATTATTTTCCCCACAAATGTCTGAATCTGGCATGCACTCACACATGACCAGCATATGACTAAGTTCCTATTTTGTAAGGACGTTAGAATCCATTAGGTGCCATGAACCAGCCCTTGCCCAACAATGTTTATCATCATCTTTGTTTCCTCCACTCCATATCCCCTCTACTATAATTTGAATCATTTTTATTTACATCTCAGATCTGTGTTTTTTTTTAATTTAAATTATTTATTGTTCAAAGTATTACATATGTCTCCTTTTCCCCCATTAACCTCTCCTTGGCTGCTCCAGCCCCTCTCAGAACTCTTTTAAAGAGCAATTATGTTCTTCCTTTTCTATGGGTCCAACCCCTCCTACACTAGCTCCTTCCTCTCAGTCTATAAACATATTCAGATCTTTTTCATCTAACCTACAAGAAAACAGAAAATAGCCAGTCACATTTTTATCTGCACAGCATCCTCTTCCATTCCACTTCCCACATCAGCACACTACAGGCTGACTAAATTTTCTCATCATCCAGCTGATATTGCTTTTCTAAGATCAATTAATTTCCCACATTAAATCCAATTTATTAGGGTGACAATGGTTAACAGAATTATACAGATGCACAATTACACAACACATCATGTGTTCACTGTATTGTGTATTCACCACCCCAAGTCAACTTCCTGTCCTTCACCATTTATGCTCCTATACTTTCCTCTATCCCTCTCCACCTTCCCTTCCCCCAGCAATCTCCACACTGTTGTCCATGAGGTTTTACTCTTTTCTTATTATTTTTTGCTCCATCCCCCCCCCCCCGCCAGCTGTCAACCGGCTGTCTATGATTCTGTGACTATTTTGGATGTTACTTCATTTTACTCATTAAATTCCACATATAAGTGAAATAATATCTCAGTTTTCTACAATTATTGACAGTAGACATTATCTTCTGTTTGGAAATAATCAATCCTTGGCTTTAATATCAATAGTTGTGTTTTGTTTAGTCATTTCTTATTGACGTGTTGTATTCATCTTTTTGCTAATTTTGTTTTCAGTTGTCATAATGTAACACCACCTGGCCCATTCTCCCAGAATATTTATTTTGGCTAGAAAATTTTATCTCAAAATAGAAGAGAAATACTGTGTGGCTAGCAGTGAGTTTAATGGCTTCGGTTGCTTCCTGACAGTAGAAGAATGGGCATCCATCTTTCTCATCAGCTGTACTGTCACAGTTTTTGATAAAGGACATGTACTTATGTAGCTTCATAGAGGTCAATTCATATACAGTAGGGTTCCAATCATACATTGATAAATTATCTGATTGACAGTTCATCAATATTCATTGTTTAAAAATGCAGAGGCCTTTGTCATTTCATTTTATTTTCCATATGAGGATGGACTATGGGAGAAAAGAAACCTGGGATATATTAAAAGGCTGGTAAGACCCTGGCACTTTAATTTGATTTTCATGTAGATAGAATCAGATTACTGGTTAAAAAGTTAGCCCAGATTTTAGAATCACAAGTTGTTTGCTGAAGTCAGAGAAAGATTGTTATTACTGGATTGGAGATATCACGCAAACCTTCTCTAGGTGATGTAATATTCTCCCTCACTGAATATTCCCAGTCTCCACAAAGCCCAGCAAGCCTAAAGCTATGCACTAATTAGGATTAGCACATTGAGGAGAAGTGCTTCCCCAGGCTGGGCTTTTCCATTTAAGACCAGGGGTAATTTCAGATAGAAGATGAAGCTAAAGCCTCAACAATGTTTTCTCCATTATTGCTACTTTTGGTGCCATAAAAAAAAAAGTCTTTACTTTGGTCATTTAATAGATTTTCTTAAAAATATCATTTATCATTAGTTACTTTTTTCTATTTTAATAGCTGTATCTTATTTCCTATCAATAATATAGACAATTGTTAGTAAATCTGGGGATAATTATAATCATCAATAATTACAATGATAGCATTTTCATTTTTAATACTGTACTTTTTTTTGGTCTTTTCTTTTTTTGTCTCCAACTGTCTTTTTTTGGACTAATTTGTTTTCTCTCTTAGTTATCTGTTTTTGTGTGTGTGTGGTTGTGTTTCTGGGCAAGGAGCCCAGACTGATATAATTTTTGTTTGTTCCTCATACAGTGTCCCAGATTCCGCTTTGAGAGAATCACTGTAAATTAATAATATGATTATAGTGTTACCTCCATTATTTATTTTCTGTAGAACCCAGCACATTAAGCTATATTATTCATAGTACTTAGGTGTGAATAAGGATATAGTTTTGTTAGTTTTCAGACATTGCAGTTACAAGCATTTATTTCTTTTTCTTTAGTATATTAGAAATATAAAAAATTATCTCTTTTAGAAATATAAAATAGAACTGGTGAGTTTTTCTAGATTCATTAGGCAGTGAAGTTCTTTATGCTCCAGGTTGTATGACGTCCCATCCGTTAGAAGTAATACTTCCCATTTACTAGTACATCTTTGCTAATAATTGTATGTGCATAAGAGAAAGTCTTGCGGATCAGTGTAGGATACCAAGAGGTCCATTCTACTATGAATCGGGGCATCGGAGACACAGCTCTGCATTATCCTTAAGGTACTGAAGGACTTAGAGAAATTGCATCAAGGAGGCTGGGCCTATAAATTACTGGCAACATTTTAAAATCATTTTCAAAATCAAAGTTCCCCATTCTTTTGACATTCAAACCCCAAATGATCTGCTCTTTTTATTTCAGGGACTAGGGAAACTGAGCTTCCTGATATAGAAATTTATTACTGCCTAAATCATCTTATTGGTTATAAACAAATGTAAACTCTAGTTTTCCATTGATGATTGATGACCATCTTGTTAAACCCAATAATCACTTAGCTTCACTAGAAGTTTTTGGTATGCTCACACCCTACATATGCCTTCATTTCATATATGAATGAATTATTATTATTATCACTTTATTTGTTATATTATGTTTTAATTGTGTTTTACCTGATTCTTCAGGTTTACTCAATTTTATACATTGATTTTGATCATTCCAAGTCTTTTGGGATTGGTTGCCTTATTTTATATTATATAGCAGAGCAGTTTTTTATTTTATTGATTTTTTTACAGAGAGGAAGGGAGAGATATAGTGAGGTAGACGCATTGATGAGAGAGGAACATCAATCAGCTGCCTCCTGCACACCTCCTACTGGCGATGTGCCCACAACCAAGGTACATACCCTTGACTGGAATCGAACCTGGGACCTTTCAGTCTGCAGGCCAACACTCTATCCACTGAGCCAAACCAGTTAGGGCAGCAGTTTTTGTTTTGTTTTGTTTGTTTGTTTTTTATTCATCTTGTTCCTCTCATAAAATAGAGGAAAAATATCATTAGAAAGTCTTAAGAGCCTAAAGCATCATGGGAAAAATTATCCTGAAGATATAAGTGTGATAAAAATGTACACAGACAAGGAAAAAGGAGATAAGAAAAAGTATGGGTATTAAAACTCTGTCACTGGTGAAATGATTGTTCAATACGCTTAGCAGGAGATCCATAACAGAGGGCCCAACAAGTGATTAGGGTTTGTATTCATTATTTCTTGGCATTGGTAGGTGTGACAGTGAGCCTCACTCCTTCATGGCCACTGCAGTCACTTGTTGAAGTATTTTTATAGGTAAAATCTCACCTGTATACAAAACCTAAAATCAAAATTGTGTAATTGTGTAATGTGATTTTTAAATGATGTAACAAATATATAGAACTTTAGGAGGTTTAGTTCCCCCTAGTGGTAACCAATTAAAAATTCAATGAAATTCATTAAAAGGGCTCTATAAAAGTAGTTTCAAGCTACTTAGAAATACTTGATAATCCCATCAATTTACAAATTTTGACACTGGGCCTAGAGGCATTATGAAAAGATTAAAAAGCTGCATAATAGCAAATAAAGATGTTATGATTCCCAGATAAATAAATTAAAATATATTTGTTTCTTTGTTTACTTCAGATTAAGACAAAAACATTTTCAATATCCTAACTTTAATATATTTATGAGTATATAATAAAAACTTAAGTTATAGTAATAGTAGTAATTTTTAAGCTGCATCAGTAGATGTCTACTGTTATGGAAGAATGGGTACCAAAATGTAAAGTCTAAAATAATAATGTTAATTTAATAAAAAACAACACTAACTCTTCAACGAATTTTTGTCAAACATGAACACAAGAAATTCACTGTCACTAAGACTAGATAGCAAAACAAACAAAGCAGTTCTAAAATGATTTTATTAAAATACTTGAAAGAGTCATCTCTCTCTTTTTTTAATAAAGACATTTGTATTGGTGCCCTTTGCTTGCAGGCTGAGCCTAGAATAAGAAGGCAATGTGAGGACTGAATTTGATAATTTTCCTTACTGTCACAAATGATCTATATGTTTCATTAGTTTATAAACCTAAGTCCTTAGGCAATCGATTCTTGAAGATAGTATAAATTAAATCTTCATATATGAAATAAACATAACTATATTACAGATGTAAATGTGATATGTTAAAAATGAAACAAAATCAGTGTCTAGTTAACTTTAAATCATAGTTACTGGGTTTTGTTAGAATGTCATTAAACTTCTTTTCTGTTAGTTCAGAATGTGTGCCTAAATTTATTTTGAAATTTTGTATACATTAACCAATTTCAATAGTTATAAATCCATTGCAGTTTTTACCATCAAGAATCTATTTTTCCTTTATAATAGTCACCTTGACAAATATAATATAATTTGCCTTTTACCTGTTTATAAGAGCTATATTGAGACAAAGACACATCTCATTGATATAGTTTATAAGGATATAAAGACTAATATTTTTAAGAAAAGTTAGCAAAATTAAAACCATTATTTCAATACATTTTATTTTATTTATGTAATTGAAAAGTGCTTTTCAGCAACATATGCTGACTATATAAAGCATTCAGTCTGAGGACAACAAAATACTTTGAATGGGGAATATGAGATAACTATATTTGTAGTTTTGTCTTTGATAAAGAGTACTGTATTTTAATTGAGAAAGGTCATATTTAACAGGTAATCGATAGTCAACCAGTTCCTTCAGTAAAAATAAATGTATACCTTTTAGATAACAATAAAAAAGAAAACCAATTGAAATTAAGTTAGTCAAATTGACTTTAAAAAATCAAAGTTCATCAATATCTCCACCCTCTCTAAGATACAGAACATTTACCTTAAATCATCCTTGCTAATGGCTATGAACTGAATCGTATTTTCTCAAAATTCATATGTAGAAGCCCCAACCCACAATGTGATAGTAGTATTGGAAACAGGGTCTTTGGAAGGTAGTTAGGTTTAGAGCGGGTAAAGAAGGTGGGACCCATAGGATGAGATCAGTGCCCTGTGAAAAGAGACATCAGAGAGTGTCCTCTCTCTTTCTTCTTGCCCTGTGAGAACACAGCAAGAAGGTGGCCATCTGAAAGCCAATAAGAGAGCCTTCCCCAGAAACTACCCATAGAAGCATCTTGATCTTGGACTTCTAGCCTTTAGAACTGTGACAAAGTAAATTTCTGTTGTTTAAACTACCTAGTCAATGACAGTTTGTTTTGAAAGGCCAAGCTAAGACATTAGTCCTTCAAATCATGATGAAGTGCCAGGCGAGTAATTAATCACTTTAACTACAAACAATCATGCTTAAGCTACATAATCTTTACTCCCTGGAATGGAGATAAGAAACACCCTAACCTTTGGAATAGAGATTGATAGGATTGGAATCAACTGGTATAAACACAGATGTAACAAGACAACAGGACACAGAACTTAGATGAAGAT
>NW_006294876.1:68811-75022 GCF_000327345.1 Myotis davidii | reverse complement strand
GCGCTGCTGATCAACTGAATGCTGTCTCCGTGTCATTCCTTCTTCACCGACTCCGTCCACACCTTTGGGGACCCCTGGACCTGCTGGGGTTGGACCCCAGCATGGACTCACATAACAAACCTTGAAATCAAGACAAAAAATAATGAAACAATTTCTATGTCACTGAACTGCATCACATTAAAAGCTCAAGAATATTTATAAAAATACAAAAATATCAAACACCAACAAGGAAAAATCCCCAATGAAAGAATTACTAGGAATGAGTAGAGACAGGAAAATATAACCCATAAAAACTGATGCAAGACTCTTAAGTGACTCTGTATTAGAAGAACAGACATTGTTTTAATATTTTTAATATGATTTGACCATGAAAAGGAAAAATAGACAAAAATAATAATTGTTCACACTAAAGAAAAATAAAAAAGAAGATTATTCAGTGTGGATTTAATTTGTTAGGTTTTTTAGGGCAAAGCTATATGTTCCAATTTTACCATGAAAACTAAAAAAATCAGCAAACTTAAAATGTAAAAAAAATAAGTTGGCAATGAGAAAAAAAATGGCTGTTAACATGATTTTTTATTGAAACTATGTGTAAGGATTAATTGAAGCATGCTGTTTGACATTTGTAGGGGCTCTACTGTGAGGGATGAATATTTGTAATTCATTAAGGACTCAGTAAACTAATGTTTTAGTCTGAATTCTGATCTCTATTTTATTCTGCTTGTTTGTAAAAGAAAGACCTATTTCATATTATCTTAGGAATAGAAAATAATTTTGGGAAAGTTTAATAATATGGAAAAAAATCCAAAGCTCAAGGAACTAAATAAAGACATATGTACATGTTAAATTAGTTAGGTTGAAAATTATTAGGACTTCTCTCTTTTTCCCTTCATGTTAAATACATTGCTACCAAATTAGAGCAAAATTTTTAAATTTTTATTTCTACTTTTCTTTGAAATCTGAAAAAACACACATGATAATATCATATTTGTACTCTACCTTTGGGTAACAAATGATGGTAAAAAATGTTAGAAAGAGATATCTTTAAAGAGATATTTATGTGCCAATTATTATATTATTAACTTCTCAAAACAAACACTGTTTTGTTGAAGTGTGTTTTTTTTGTCTGTTTGTCTTTGTAGATGACATAATTCAGATATACTTTAAAATATATATTTTATTGATTTCAGAAAGGAAGAGAGAGGGAGAAAGAGATAGAAACATCAGTGATGAGAGAGAATAATAGATTGGCTGTCTTCTGCATGTCTCCACTAGGGATCAAGCTCACAAACCGGGCATGTGCCCTGACCTGGGATGGAACCGTGACCCCCTGGTTCATAGATTGATGCTCAACCACTGAGCCATGCCAGCTGGACCCCACTTTTCTTAACTTTAGTAGCTAATAAGTGCCAGGACAGAGATCTAAACCCAGATCTCATGTCACTCTGACACCAAAGCCCATATTGAAGCATATCATTTTTGCATTATATTTGTCCTAAAAGCTGATGAGATGCTTGATGGAGTGTCTGCTCATGGTGTGAGTATATGTGTTACACGCTTATTCTCCTGGCTGAGCGATAATTTAGGGATGAAGCCTTATAGATGCTTTGATGGCAAAAATGAGGTCTTAACCTCTACAAGAGTATCATTCCTAGCTCTCCAGAGACAAGTTTTCACATTTTAAACTATATAAATCCTGCCCTAGCTGGTTTGGCTCAGTGGATAGAGCATTGGCCTGCGGACTGAAGAATCCCGGGTTCGATTCTGGTCGGGGGCACATGCCTAGATTGTGGGCTCAATCCCCAGTGGGGGTCGTGCAGGAGGCAGCTGATCAATGATTCTCTCATCATTGATATTTCTGTCTATCTCTCCTTCTCCCTTCCTCTCTGAAATAAATATATATATATATATATATCTCCTGTGTTTTTAAAGGCACCATTGAAATTCTCAATAAATTTTTGTTACCTAAATCTGATTTCTAAAAAATTAGTCATCAAGAAGTTGGGATGATGAAAGGTACAGCTTTACTCATGGGCATACATAGGATACATTGCATATGCTAGACTCTGTCTCAGTGCAATCCCTGACAGCAAAGGTGTCTACTATGTATAGTCCCTGTTTGGGCCCATTTTCAGCCTTAAAACTTCATTAAGGAACATCAGTGTAAAATCCATAATTCATATTTAACAATTATGAACATTTTGGCATATATATATTTTAACTACATATTTTGATAAACACTTTTATAGAAAATCCCAAGTACGATGAAATTGCCCACTAAGTAGTTTAGCATAAACCTCTAAAAAGTAAAGATATTTTCTTACAAGTATAAATGATTAGTCATTCTTTACCATCTAGCACTCTAAGTAGAAATATGTCTCTAAATATAGTTTTACATTTTTTGTTACTCCAATCAGAATCCAGAGTCCCTGAATTGAACTTGATTGAGACGGTCTCTTAAACTTTCAGAAAATACCATTTAATATTAAAGCCTAATAAGGTGAAATTCTTAAATGAAATAAATATATCATTGTACTATACCTAATGATTATGCTTAGCACTGTAACCTGGACCAGTGAAACTTTGTAAAGAAATGGCCCAATCCAACAATTGGCATTTGGGAACCTCCACTCCACCCCACCAATAATTATCAAATAACTAGAGACCTGGTGCATGACATTTTTGCATGGGTGGGGGGTCCCTCAGCCTGGCCTGCACCCTCTCCAATCCAGGACCCCTTGGGGGATGTCCAAACCGGCAGTCGGACATCCCTCGCGCAATCTGGGACTGTCGGCTCCTAACCGCTTACCTGCCTGCCTGCCTGGTCACCCCTAACCACCTCTGCCTCAGCCCCCGCCACCACGGCTTTGTCCAGAATGACATCCGGAAGGGTGTCCTGAAGACGTCTAGTCTATCCAGGCTAATTAGCATATGACCCTTTTATTAGTAAAGATGAGCGTGAGGACAGACAGGGTGTGTTAGTTACTCAAGATCACACTGCTAAAAGTGGTCAATAGGAAGAGTGGGCAGAAATGCTGTCAGTATGGCCAGTCTTTAAAATAGTGAGCATCACGTAGTAGTGTTAGGTGTTTTGTTCAGGATATAAATACTTTTTCAAATATTACAATTTCACATATGATTGACAAAAGCAAGTAAATATAATTTACCATAAATTACCAGCTACAAAATATCTAATAAACTCTATTGAGGGGGACTGAATCTTAGGTTTGAAATTTCATTTTATATTATCTAACCTAATATAACAATGGAGTTTTCAGAATCAAACCGTCAATCAAAGTGATGAACATAGGCATACACTAAATATTTTTCTGTGCAAAAAAGAATCTCCAATATGATAATGAGTACTGCTGGGTGCCTATCAGATTTGTCATTTACAAGCGATGTACTGGCTGCAAATACACATATGGTATCATCTTCATGATTTAAGAGTGCAAAATAACCAGAAGACATTCATATAAATTGCCTACTTCTACTACAACAAGCAAATCTCTATTTTTGATATAGTCTTAAAGATTTAAGAAATTAATATAAGTATATGAAATTGAAATCAATTCATGATTTGTACTGGGTAAAAATAAACATAATAAAATTTGCTTATGCTAAATAGATGCAAATGTTATATCTTTCTTGATACTTTATGGTTTTCAAAACTTCTGAAATAAGGAAAATTAATTGAATTTAGTTGAATTGACATGGTAAACAATGTTATCAAGTACATTTTGTCATCCAACTTTGAAAATCAAATACCAGTGGGATAAATGCAGCATCTAGGTAATCTCCCAAATGAAGGCTAATCCAAGAGAAAAAAAGTCATCTTCTATTTCTTTAATGTATTCAGCCTTTAAGCAACAGATTTAATGTCTAACTGCATAAAGCAACAGTTTGACAGGAAACATCAAAACTTAAAGATCTTAGGTCCTGTCTCAGTGTCTCACCGGTGCTTATGATGGACATCAAACCAGAACTAAATAGCCGTTTATTAGTAGATCTGTCTTCAGCTCCGCACAAAGGCTTTTGTTGTCCTTGCACAGCAGGCTTACTAAATAAAACTTGCACCCATGCTAAAATTGGCCCCAGAATTTATCTTACCATTTTACAAAACAATATGGATACACCATTTCTGCAATAAAGTTGCAGTAGAGAGCATTATGTTGCAGTATATTCTAGTTTAAAATACGGGAAGCTGTATCAAAAGAGGTCCCAAATGTTTTTATGTCCCCATAAATATGTCTGTATTTGAATCTCAAACGAAATGCGACTAAAAAACGACTTATTTCTCTGGGATAAAATAGAAAGCACAGCAATGGGGAAAGAAAGTAAAAAGAATAGGTTCCAAACAGGGCCAGTGGCAATGTAAGAGGAAGTTTTAATATTATATCCAGAAAACCTAAGTGCAAATGCCCACTTGATCTAGATTGAATTGTTCAATAAGTTCTTCAATGAAGAAATGAGGATATTAATATCTACCTTATTAGATTATGGCGAACATTCAGAGAGATAACTAACCTACACCGCAGTGTCTGTCACAGTGCATGACTTAATTATGCAATAACCTATAAGGTTGAATAATGTGGTGAGATAAGCCACGGCCCCTCTTTAAAAATTCCAAACCACACACACGCAAACACATTCACATATAAAGCACAGGTCTGTTGTAGAAGATAAGTTCTTAGCATTTGAGTCATTTCTTGGCTATTACGCTTAGGGAGCTCTGAATCTTCACTGCAACACAGAATTAAATTTCAGAAGGCAGTAACAGATCGCTAATATAGCAATAGCGAATGTTATAACCATTGGGCTTCACTGAAACAAGACCTTAAGAAAAGAGGACACGGCAATATTGAGCTTCTGTGATGGGCCGGGATGTGTGGCTGAGTGGTGAGCTGGAGGATAACTGTCAAAATGTTGGGAAGTTTAAGGTTGGGCAGCAGTATATGGAATTATGAAAATATCCATAGATTCATAACAGTGAATACAAAAGGTGGTTATTTCCATACTACAGATGCTTACTATAGTTTGGCTTTGAGTTAATTCTATAAAATATATAATTAAACACATAACATGTAAGACAGAAGATGTATTATGCTTTTATAACACTGCCATAAAAATTTCCTCTCAGATTTTACAAACTTGATTCAGGTGACTATTCGTTATTGTGCATATCAATGACTGCATACTGCAATTAGGAAACCACTTACAATTGCAGATGTGTTTTCCTACTGATCTATACAGGAGTGTGATTTTTTAAATATCTTTTTGTTGTTTTTATTTACATAAAGCCCTTTTTAGTCACAGATCTATTGAAAATTTCATGAAAGGCATGCAAACTCTAGGCATAAAAAATGCATAAAGGAACACAATTTTGCTCATATTCTGAAGGGATTTACTATTAAAGTTCTAGGATTTTACTTGAAAGAAAGCAGGAAGCAGACCTGGAGAGCCTTATGCTAAGTGAAATAAGCCAGTCAAAGAAAGACAAGCACCATACGAGTTCCCTCATCTGTGGAATCTAATGAACAAAATAAACTAATAAACAAAATAGAAACAAACTCATAGATACAGAGAATAGGCTGACAGCTGTCAGAGTGGAATGGTTGGGGAGCTGGGTGAAAAAGGTGAAAAGTTTAAGCAACAAAGCCACAACTCATAAACAGACATTGGGATTGGGATTATCAGAGAGAAGGGGTTTAGATAGAGAGGATAAAAGAGGGATATATGGTGATATAAAGAGACTTGACTTGGGATGCTGAATACACAATACAATGAACAGATGATGTATTATAGAGTTGCATACCTGAAACCTATATAATTTTATTAACCAACTGGAGGCCCGGTGCATGAAATTCATGCATGTGGTAGGGTGGGTCCCTCAACCGGGCCTCCATCCCTCTCACAATCTGGAACTCCTAACCACTCACCTGCCTGCCTGCCTGATCACCCCAAACCGCTCTCCCCTGCTGACCTGGTTGCCCTGAAGTGCCCTCCCCTGCTGGCCTGATTGTCCCTAACCACCTCTGCCTCGGCTCTCACCACGGTGGCTTTGTCCAGAAAGATGTCTGGATGGATGTCTGGAAGATGCCTGGTTTAATTAGCATATTACTCTTTTATTAGTATAGACTATCATCCCACTATCTTCAATATTTTTTAAAATATGAAGAAGATAATAATGAATTCAGAATTAGAAAAAAAC
>NW_006294876.1:55902-68645 GCF_000327345.1 Myotis davidii | reverse complement strand
ATATATAATAAATAATATATATCCCAATATTGCTGATGGTTAACAGCAAAGAGTTTGTGCTAGACGCACTCACAATCTATCTAGGTTTAGCTGCCTCATATACAAAAATGAAGAAAATAAAATTGGGTTATTCTGAATATTAAATGAAATTGTATCTCCATCATTTAGTATCTGGCTTAGAGTAGATATCAAATAATTTATATGCATAAAGTGAAAGTATCCAGCATTTGGAAACTTTTTTTAATTAAGCAAATATCATATGGTAGGCTAACCAGCCACTTGACACCTGAAAACTCAGCTCTGCTTCAGGAGCTCAGGTCAGCCTCCCCTGACATCCTTCTGGTATTCTCCCTATCCTCTCATCCAGGGAAGCCATGTCAATCAAAGTTCATTCCTTCACAGTCAATGCCTTCCCAACCATCTGGCCTCGCAATTTGTTAACCTAATAAGCTAGTTTGTGCTAATGAGTCAAAAGTCAAGATGTTTATTCCTCGGCTATCACCAAACTTCTGCTCTTTGAGACTTCTTTGTGCCTTTGAGGAGGCATCTTCTATTAAAAGAGCTCTTCACCACGTTCATCCCTTAGTTCAATTCAATAAACATCAACTAATCTGTTTTAGGCCTAGTATTTAATGTGCTTTACTCAGACTGCAGGCAGAAAGGAGAAATATAAACACAAATACCATAAGGCCACTCTCCTGAATACAATCAGTTAACTATAGTTCTGAACATAAAAGACTTAGTAATAAGGGTTTGTAAGAGGTAAGTCAAATGAGTTTTTTGGGGGTTTTATTGGAAAAGAAAACTCTGGTAGTTTAGGTTACAGTGTCAATCTATATATATAAAAGGCTAATATGCAAAGTGTCTCCTCAGGAGTTCCACACGGAGACCGGGAGTTCGATCACTCGCTATGACATGTGCTGACCACCAGGGTGCGCATGGAAAGAAGGAAGGCCCTAGCCAGCAGCTGGAAGGGCCTGATCGGCCCTGATTGCTGTCTAAGCCTATGGACCCTACCCATGCACAAATTTTGTGCACTGAGCCTCTAGGAATTACACAAACAAAAGTTAATTAAAATGGAAAGTAGAATATTTAGAAAAGGAAAAGTTTAAGATAATGTACACTCAAAGAAGGCATTATGCTTCAAAAGATTCACTCATTTTTGAAATAATTCTTTATTTTATCCCCCCCAAAAGTATAATTATGTATTTATAAGTATACACTAAATGCTTTTCTTGGATTTATATAAATTAAATGTAAGTGTGTGGTCACTGAATTGAAAATCTGCCTTTTGAGGTTATTTTTTTAAGAAGAAGCATTTAGTGAGATGAAATATTAAAGTGATAGCTTTAATGCAGACTGGAAGAAAGCTTCTTTCTTTCAATAAGATGTTTTAGTTAATGACACTATTGAAGGAGCAATACGGGTAAACATTTAACTTTAAGCAACATGAATAATGCTGTTTATCAACAAATGTGAAAGAAACTTCAAAGTACCTAATCACATTCTTCCTCATAAACTGCCAGCTTGATTCTGTCTCCCCGAGGAGAGAAAGTGCTCAGAAGTCTATGAAGGCTATGTGACAAGAGAAAAAATCCATCCTGGAGACATTGCACAAACTTTCCTCACCACGGACGCTAGCTTCCTAACAAATGGCAGTAGATGCAGTGAGAAAGCTGAGGTTCCTTTTCTCTTTAACAGGGGATCCAAACCTTTCCTTGACCTTTCTTCTTCTTCTTTCTAAAGGAAATTTAGAAACAACTACAAAAACCAGCTTAATATAAATGTACCTTTGCTAGTTCTAGGACATATGAATAGCATGCCTATAAGAAAGAACTCCAATTCGTATTAGAGAAAATGATGGGATAGTGATATTAAAAAAACAAAGATTTCAAAATACAGAAGAAAATTAATCTGCCAAATCTCGAAATATCTCAGTAAAGCTATAAAAAATTTTAAGAGAAACCAGGTGACCATGACATATAATACATATTTAATATATAGTAAGACATTTTAATATAAAAATTGCACAGAAAATTGTACCTTATAATTTGCTCTTTGATTGGTGATCTATTTTCTTTTTATATATTGCTGACATTGGATTCTGAAGCAGAAAAAATATGAGAAAAGTTATCACTCATCATATAAATATTATGCATAGTTATAAATAATATAAAACATAGTTAATATAAATTTCTCTATATCACTCAAGAATCCTACTCATGAAAACATAGTGGAAGATGAATAGCAAATACACTTTCTGAAGAGGAAACTATTGAGTGGCTTGAACTCAATATTTTTATTTTAGGGCATTGTCTTTTAAAACAGAAGCACCTATGGAATCTCAACTCTTCTAGTTGTTACCTGTACGATTTTAGACAACTTAGTTATGTTCACTGAACTATTGTTACTTCAACTGACTAAGAAATATAATATGCCCTTGATATACTAGGTCTGAGTATTGAGTGTTATAATCCATTTGAAGCATTTAGCATTGAGCCTAATACACAGTTAATATTAAAATATAAAGTATTAGTAGTAATTTTAAATGGAAATAAAATAAGATGTTTCAATTAAGAAGTATATAGTCCTAGAATTTTGACAGTTTGGATATTTGAGTAAACTAATAACATTTTTATATTTTACAATGTGAACAACATAACTTCAGCCGTATTGAAGATTTAACATTGAAAAGGCAATATTGAAAGAAGCCAAATAAAAGATAAATGTGTGATCTCAGAGAGTAATGAAGGCTTTTCAGAACCTAAAAGCAAATGGCATAAGATTTATTCTTATACAGTTAAAATCAGCTAAACAAATCCTTAGCTGACAAATTCTAAAATTGATGAAAATGACATTTATATGGTCCAAATAGATGTCTCAAATATGTTAGGAAGAGAACAGAGATAAGTTATTCACTCAGCAATTATGTGCTGAGTACCTATTATGTGCTCATCTATTATTTGTCCTGGGGATACAGCAGAGAACAAAAGACATGAAAGCACCTGCCCTCCTGGTGCTTACATTTTGGAGGATCAGAGGGATGGACAGACAAAAACAAATGCCCAAATGCATACGTATGTATTGTGTGTCCTCATAAATGCTATAAAAATAAAGACAGAAAAGGATTAATAATTTTATATTTATCCAAGATGTTGTGACATATCAAGATAGATGTCAATGTCATCTAGGAGAAAAACTGGAGCTGATGGAAAATATTTGGCAATGTACAGTGAGTCTGGAAATGATCAACTATGGATGGGGTATAAAAAAGTGAAAGTTGCCCTAACTGGTTTGGCTCAGTGGATAGAGCGTCTGCCTGCGGACTGAAAGGTCTTGGGTTCGATTCCAGTCAAGGGCATGTTCCTTGGTTGTGGGCACATCCCCAGTGGAGGGTGTGCAGGAGGCAGCTGATGGATGTTTCTCTCTCATCAATGTTTCTAACTCTCTATCCCTCTCCCTTCCTCTCTGTAAAAAAATCAATAATATATATATTTTTTTAAAAAGTGAAAGTTAAGAAGTAAACCTTTTAAGATCAGGAGTGTGAGAATGAGAAATTATTGAGAAAGGAAAACTAGGAATATGTGGTGTGATGCTTCTGGAAGCACTGTGAAGAAAAAGAGATGATGTAGTTTGGAGATCTCAATCTCTATCTATCATCTATCTATCTATCTATCTATCTATCTATCTATCTATCTATCTATTGAAACAGGAACTTTTGGGGGTAAAAAAGACAGGTTTTAGGAAATTTTAGAAATTTTGGAAATTAAGGGGACCATGGGGGAAGCACAGGGCTGCAAGAGCAACAGAAGGTATATTTCCATAGAATGGGGGAGCTGGAAAGCTGCAACGGGTACATTTCCATAGAATGAGGGAGCTGGGAATAGCCAAGGGTCTATATTTATAAAATAAAGGGAAGGAAGCCCTTTATCCAGGAGGAGAAGAAGAAAGTCCAAAGGGAATAGGAAAACATTAAGGAAGGAAAGTAGGGAGAACCTCACATGTCCCATGTGAGGTCCCACCTTCGAGCCCAGGAGTTACTATAGTAACCAGTCCAAGGGAATAGTGACCAATCAGAGGGATATCAAGGCACCAGAATCTGCAGCCTTTATAAGCCATAGGGAGAAGGAACCCAGTGGAACTCTTTCACTCTCCCCACATGGGAGTCTGTACTGGTTCTTTAATAAATTTCCACCTTTGTCATACCACCTTCTGTTTGTGGATTCATTCTTTGACTCCAGTGGACAAAGAATGTGGGTTCCAGTCCAGGGGAACACCGCGTGTTCCATTCCAAAAATTCCATATCACTATCATCCATCTATCATCTGTCTATCTCAGCAATAATCTCAGATTTCTTTAGAATTCATATTACTCAGAAGCTCAGGCTCCCTAGGCTGCCTACATGAGTGTTTTCTCATGGTTATTTTTGAAATTCTGACCTTTTCAATATGGCTTTTTCTAAAATAAGAGGTAAACAGAACCTCATGTAACCAATTTCTACATTTGATTTTAGGAACTAGCGGTGGTAGGGTGTTTAGGTGTCCTGTTATAGGAACTAGAATGACTCATTTTTGTGCATGATGCATGTGACTCCTGCTACTCATTTGCATGATTTGAGCTGAGGAGAAGCAAGGAGTTCCATGGGGTAATTCTTAAGAGTTGGGTAATTTGAATATTCTGCTACTGCACATATAGTTTCTGAGTTCAGATCACTTGCATAAGAATTCAACTTATGCACATACTAGTTGAATGACTATCAGCAAGTTAGTTACCTTTTCTGTTTTGGTAAACCCTGATTCTTTTTTTAATCCTCATCTAAGGATATTTTAGCATTGATTTTTAGAGAGTGGAAGAGAGATGGAAAGAGAGAGAAATATCAATGTGAGAAAAACACATCGATTAGTTGCCTCCTGCTCCAGGTGCCCTGACCAGGGAGGAGCCTGCAACCAAATGGCAGTATGTGCCCTTGACCGGAATTGAACCTGGGACACTTCGGTCCCAAGGCTGATTGCTCTATCCACTGAGCCAACCGGTTAGGGTGGTAAACCCTGATTCTTTGACCTAGAGTCTACATTGAATGACCTTAAACTAATCAACTATATGAGCCTGTTGAGTCATGGACATAAGTAAAAATGTGAAACATTGATATGTTCTGGTGTTAATTAATGAGGGAACTCCCACAGTAATAATTTAAAATTCAGGCAAAGATTTACCCACAGAAAAATTTATCACAGAAATATCCATTAGGGAATATTTTGTGATGAAGAAAAAATTTAAAAATATGTAAAATGCTCAAACTTAAAGCATGGTCATATGTAGCCAATAAAATTATATCTGTGAAAATTTTTCAGGATATGGGGGAAATATGTCTGATATAATATGAAACAAGTATACATAAATATTACATAGTTAATCCCTACAAATATATATTATTTATAGAAGGAAGAAAATGCTCCCAAAATGTCAGGGGGAAGAATGGATGAAGCATGAAAGAAAAGAGAAATGGGAAATAATATTGGAACACTGGCAAAGTGAAAAGAGGATTGTTTTTTAATCTAAAGCCAGGTCCCTAATTTAAGATTATTTTTTCTGAAAAGATTTTATTTCATCATTTGTTTTCTAGATTAAATTATTGTTATAGCTCTTAGTACCTAATTACATGTACAAATAATTTAAAAATGGTATTATCTCTCTGATCAAATAATTCAGGGGTAAAATATTCTGATGTATTAAATTACCAAATATATACAAATATCAATGGGAAGGTGATACATGGTATGCATATGAAGGAAGAGGGAGCAGGGAGAGTTAGAAAAATCATTATTATATGTATCATTATTACTATAAATGGAAGAACATATGGCTATGCTAATTATGGTGATTGAAATCAATACTTTGCAGAAAGGAGGAATAAGTATCACTCTGTTAACAAAGGTTCTCTATTACATAGTTGTTTGTTAGGCAAGGAAGACTGAAATGGAAAAAAAAATTAATTCCATGCAATAAGGCAGCAGTTCATTAGTTAGAGAGGAGAACTGGAAATATAATGTAGAGGGGTGTGTGTGTGTGTGTGTGTGTGTGTGTGTGTGTGTGTGTACAGAGACAGACACAAACATTAATATTTTTCAAGACAAAAATATCTCTATGCAGACATATAAAGATAACTAGTACATTGGTAGGTGTTGACATAGGTGTAAATATAGAGGTGCATCAAATTAAAAATAGTAAGACAGCCATAGAAATGGGTGAAAGTCTGAGAGAGTAAGAATAGAGGTTAGTAACATTTTCTTAAGTGAAATTCCTCTTTAAAGGGCGGCAGAAGATAGAATGGTAAATCTGAGAATAAAATAAGCACATTTATCTCTAGGAAAGCAAACCTGAGAGTCAAAGTAACTAGTCCATTTGAGAACTCAAGTAGGTCAGATGCTACCCTAGATTTATAGCACCCTGTACTTTATCAATACACTGAATGCTAAACATTAAAAATTATTTACAAGTATATATTTTAGTTCATTCATATGTATGCTCAATAAATATTTATGGCCGATTTAATACGTACCAGCCACGATGACTTGACCTATATATACAAGGAAGTCAAGATAGCATTCTTCTTCAAGGGTATCACAATGTCATGGTGATAAAGCAGCAAACTGCAAAGTACAATGTATAAATTGCTGGAGGAGGAAATGTTAGGGAATGCTTCATGGACCTGTTTCTCCTAGGAAGGCGACTTATCACATGGGTGAGAGGTTTTCATAATACGAAAGCACATATACAAGAGCAATATTTTTCATCTGTATTTTTTTTTCAACAGAGGAGAAAAAGATAGAGGTAAAACTATTTCCTCATTAATTACTCGCTCATTTCATTGAGAACCATCTCTATTGGTTTCAGCCAGCATTTCAATAACTGTTTAAATAGCAGAATGGACAAATCTACCAAGTGGAAAGTTGTGTTTGTAATGTTAAAACTGCACATAAGCGTGAATAAATTAAGGCTCTATTTAACTTCTAAATGAATAATTCAAATATTATGTTGAATCTGCAATAATCCACTAAGCAGTTCATAAACAAATTAATTGTGGTAATCATGGTTATAGTAGCTTTTAATTATATTTCAATGCATACTCAGGCTCTTTGATGTGAATGTTGGTTATTATTATTATCATACTTATGCCCAATATCATAACTATTAGACAGAAACAGAGCCCTAAATACTAGAATATCCAAGAGATGGCTGTTGGCTGATTTGGGGTCTAAAGGTCTCAGAAAAAGCTTGCATTAGTCATCAAAGTAAACTCCAGCTATTTTGATCCTGAGATCAAGCCCCAGTTGAAACCTTGATGTTAACTAGGGAAATCTGGGAGGAGCCTGCAATCAAACCTCGGTCAAGGGCACATGCCTTTGCCCGGAATGTATCCTGGGACCCTTTGGTCCTCATGTCCTCAGCAAGGTATTCCATGGTTGCCTGAGCAGAGAATCGAGTCAAACTATGCCCAGAAACTGGTCCATGAAGCTTTGCGATCATTTATTGCAAATAATAAACAAATAGAGATTTGGTACTTGGAAATGAGGTGCTACTGCAACAATGAAAATTACTTGAGGAAAAAAATGTGCGAGTGGCTTTGAAACTAGGAAATTAGTGGAGAATAAAATAATTTTAAGAAATATGAGAAAGAAAGCCTAAATCCCCATGAACAAACTGTTAGATATCCGGATTTGGATGATGCCACCATGAAGGATTCAGAAGAAAGTGAGGAACATATTACTAAAAACTAGCCGAATCCAGTTTGGCTCAGTGGACAGAGCGTCAGCCTGCGGACTGAAAGGTCCCAGGTTCGATTCAGGTCAAGGGCATGTACCTGGGTTGCGGGGACATCCCCAGTAGGGGGTGTGCAGGAGGCAGCTGATGGATGTTTCTCTCTCATCGATGTTTCTAGCTAGCTCTTTATCTCTCTCCCTTCCTCTCCGTAAAAACTCAATAAAAAATATTAAAACAATCTGTCATTCATCACTCCGTAAAAAATCAATAAAAAATATTAAAAAAATCTGTCATTCATCAAAAAAAATAAAACAAAATAAAAAAATGAAAATAAAAACTAGATAGCAGGAGGTCCCTCTAACATGGTGACATAGCCAAACTTATTATGTATTTACACATGAGGATTCTATAAGAATATGAGACATAGTGCAAATCAGGTAGCTGGGTATGTTATGTATCTTTCTGGACTAAGGAGAGAGAGGCAGAAGTATAGGACTTCAAAGAAAAAGTTGACAATTTAGAGGAGAAAGAGCAAACATGTGGTAAAGAACTTCTTGCAGTGACAGCCAGAAACAGTGGAGAGTCTAACTTAGAGATTTTGCTAGGTTCCCTTCTGTCTCCCACACATAGTTCTTATTATACCAAGGCAGTGGTTCTCAACCTGTGGGTTGCGGCCCCTTTGGTGGTAGAACGACCCTTTCACAGGGGTCGCCTAAGACCATCCTGCATATCAGATATTTACATTACGATTCATAACAGTAGCAACATTACAGTTATGAAGTAGCAACGAAAATAATTTTATGGTTGGGTCACAACATGAGGAACTGTATTTAAAGGGCCAGAAGGTTGAGAACCATTGTAAGGCGGTAGCTCTCTTTCCCAAGCAGGCTTTTCTATCCACATTCCTTCAGGAAGGTAAAAGGACCTGCTTTAGTTTTTCTCCTTAAAAATAGCCAGCTTAAAAGAATTAATATCCCAAAAAGGCATATTTTGTTGTCAAACTCTGTTCTCCGCACGATGTTTCGTTAGAACATGAGTATCACCTTTAGAAATCGAGGAAGATACCTGGCTGACAACCAGCAAGAAGATGGAAATTCCAGTCCTACAATTTCAAGGAACTAAATTCTAAAAAAAAAAAAAATTGCAGGGAGGGCACTTAGAAGACCCTGTGACTCAGATGGGAGCATAGTCCCCACCAACTCATTGTTCAGCCTTTTGAGAGCCAGACAGCCCAGGCCTGGGCCCCTGATACGCTGAAACTGTGAGATAACAAGTAGGTAGTTTAATCTAAGTCTGTGGTTATTTGTTACACAGCAATAGAAAACTGATAAACCACCCTCAAAGTGATACTAGGAATCAGTCAATTTCTGATTCAGCTTTTTGATTTATATTGCTAAATGTAAATGTGTTCATTTCACCAACCTCAAAAGGTCTTTTTTCTTTCTGTATTATCCTTTGTAGAATGTTAATAACTATCAGTAGAACTGGGTTTTTTTGTGTTGTTTTTTTAAGTTCAGGTATCTTATTTTAAGTTCAGGTATCTTAAATGTTTCATTAAAAAAGTACACAGGAAAATTGAAGGTTTAGAGAAACATAACAAGAAGTTTGAACAAATAAAGCATTTGAATTTAAAATAAGATCATATTGCTTATAGAACACTACTTGCATTGAGAATTAGAATTCATCCTTTAAGACTTAGAATTTACTAGTAGAATTCAACTTTATTTCATAACTAAGGATTGCTAAGAGAAAATAGCCATACTCTGTGTGGCTTGGCTTTGTACTTGCAACATAATAATGTTTAAAAAGAACATTCTTACATTGGAAAGTCATTAGCAACAGAACCTCACTACATAATAAACTTACTGGTGAAATGAATACATAATCCTTTGCTCCTTGATACAAGGTGCCACTTGTTCATTAGCATAAGGGTCATTTGTCAGCCAATTTTGTTATTACCCTGAAAGAACATTGTTGTTAAATTTTGATAAAGGGGAAACCATAAATTGGGACTTTTAATGGTCATTATCTTCATTAGCTAATGAGATGTGCTAATTATATTCTTAAATGACAATGATTTAGTAGCCATGGCATAAGGGCTCACCAAGCAATAACTAGGCTGGTTCCCTTCAATGTGTTTTTGCAATGTTGGAAGAGACATAATTACTGAGAGTAATAATTATGTATAATATTATTCATTAAAATGTCTGTCTATGTTATGCCAAATTTATGTTGTTTTTCCATATGATGTATTTGCATAGAATTTAGAGTATTGAGAATGTGAAAAGACAATTTCATAAAGACTTTACTTTTTTTCCTTTTTGTTAATCCTCACCCAAGGATATTTTTCCATTGATTTTTAGAGAGAGTGGAAGGGAGGGGGAGAGACAGAGAGAAACATCAATGCAAGAGAGACATCCATGGTTGCCCCCTGCACAAGCCTGGACCAGGGGCCGGGGATTGACCTTCCTGTGGGGATCGACCCTGCAGCTGAGATACATGCCCTTGACCAGAATCGAACCTGGGACCCTTCAGTCCTCAGTCTGAGGCTCTATCCACTGAGCCAAACCAGCTAAGGCAAGACATGCTTCTTTAAGTGTGGTTACTAGACTCCTGGAAACCCCTGGGATCCTATCAGTAGGTTTGTGAGGTCAAAACTCTTTTCATAGTAATTAAATGTTACACTTACTGTTTTCAGTGGCATTGATAGTAAAATAATAATAATAATAATAATAATAATAATGGTAGGTAAAAAGACCCCTACAAGTCCACCAATAGAAAAAGAACAGGATTCAGTTGGTTAGAAACCACACATATATTCATACTATGGAATGTAATTTTAATGTGGCAGAATTATGCAATATAATCTATAAAGCAGTGAAAGTTCAAGAAATATTGCTACATATGTCAACTGTAATAATATCAGCATAAGTTCATAAAGAAAATATGTATAAAAGATAAAAATGTGTAAGTTTCCTATATAGTTTTGTAAACCTACAGGGAATAGCACATGCATTTTAAAAATATGTTTTTATTGATTTCAGAGAGAGGAAGGGAGAGGGAGACAAGGATAAAAACATCACTGCTGAGAGAGAATCATTGATCAGCTGTTTCCTGCAGGCTCCTACTGGGGATCAAGCCTTTAACCCAGGCGTGTGCCCTGATCAGGAATCAAACCATGATCTCCTAGTTCATGGGCTGATGCTCAACCACTGAACACCACCAGCTGGGCTCAAAGACATTTTGACACATAATTCAGCTTACTGATTACTCTGTTGAAGAGAAATGGGAATGAAATTGGAGAGTGACCTATACAGATTCAGCAGCTCAGTGGATAAAGAAATTCCAATTTTGCTCTTCTTTATTCATTACAGCTTTTAAAGTATTCATTTTAGGTATTAAATATTTTATTTCAAAGTTAATAAAGGAGTGAATAAATGATGTGGTTTAAATATGGACACGCATGTTCTGCATGAATAGTGTCTAATGATGCTATACGTGATACACTAGCCGCTCTCTTGCTATGGGCAGAAGATGCCGTAGAAATGGTAACAAGGCATCATAGAGTGTAATGGGCCACTGTTCTTCATCTCCAGAATTGCATGTCCTTTCCTTAGCAGAGAACACTGTGTAGATTCTATTTTCTACCTGGAAGAAAAGCACAGCCAATAGTTTTTCTTTTGCTTTTTTCTTTCTTATTGAGTTTCTATAACCTATAAAGGTAATATTCTGTCTAAAAGTAAAAATAAAAAATGAAGTAATGTTTTAAAATTACATTGTTCAAAAAGAATGATGTAAGTATGTACAGAATCAGTTCACCATGTTCTCCATGTAAATTTCCCCAGATCTTAAAACTTATTTTAATTCCAAAATATTTCAGTCAAACTGAATCTCATTGTTAGGTGGAGAGATAAGGTAATTTTGGTAATGAATTTTAAAGCTGGGAAAATAAGAAAACTTTTATACCATTAGGTAGAAAATACATTTGTAACGTTCATAAAAGTCACTTTTAAATTCATTTTTTGACTTTCTGTGTGAGCCTTAAGTGAAGGACACAGAAAGACGTTAAAAGTATTCTCCATTAAATTTCTCCTTTTCTGTCACATTTAAGCATTACTCACATTTTTTTTTTCACTGAAATTCAGATAATAAGACCTTATGCATGAAAACTATAGTCCCAGAAAAAAAAGACTTCAAAGAAGAAAATTTATGCATTTTTTTCTTGGTCTTGCCAAAAAATGTTTCCCAAATTAATAATTTTTAAAAAAAGAAACAAGTACTCCTTATTCCCTTAGATACTTCCTCTTATTTTCTCAGTTATTTTGTAAATATACCAGTTATATTTGGAATTTAATCCCAATGTTACTACAAATGTTACTCATATTTTTTTCTGGATATTTCTCATGTTTCTACTGGATCAAAAACCATCCATCTGTTTGTCCATATGCTGGAGAATGAGATTTGATAATTTTCATCACATTTGAGTTATTTTACTGTCTCCTACTGCCCGAGGAAAAGGTCATGATTCATTTAATTTTCTCTACTTAATTATAAAAATATAAACATATACTTAATTATAAAAATATAAACGTAGCATCAATTGTATATTAATCCTACTGCTTCAAAAGCAAGTCATTATAAAATGCCTTTTTAAATGTAAATATTTTAAAACAATAATAGCAAAGCAAAATGCTCAAAAGGAAATCATTATACTGATGCTTTATAAAAGACTCATTATTATTTTAATTTAATATAATATTTTGACTGGGCTATTTAATGCTAATTGCAGATGTGATAATCCTCAAGATTAAATGCTACAACCAAATCATCAACAAACATTCAGTGAAATAATGAATATTGCCAATGACGATACTGATTTTCTTTTTTTCTAGTTTACAGATTGAGTCCTTAATCAAAAAGTGCTTTAAATTACCTCAAGGAGTAAAAATTGTAATTATTAACATAATTATGATACAACCAGT